>NC_091193.1:16490626-16508126 GCF_040958095.1 Procambarus clarkii
GCCACCAGCTGGCAACCCCCGGCCACCACTTCCAGCCATGTTTGCATCAGCGCCGCGTGACGTAATTAATTTAAAAGGGGTTACAAAGGGACCATTGATTAGTCGAGATCAAGCCAGAGGGACTCACAAGCCAGAGGGACTCACAAGCCAGAGGGACTCACAAGCCAGAGGGACTCACAAACCAGAGGGACTCACAAGCCAGAGGGACTCACATGCCAGAACAGGCTAGAGCTACTTAAAAGAATGACTGGAAAAGACAACGGCACAGGTCCATGTTTTGGTATGAGGCTCTTGATGTCGCAATGAATTTAGAAGAGAAATGCTCCAATAACACTTTCCCTGTGGTACATTACCTCAGGGTACATTGTCTGGTGTACTGTACCTGCGGTACAGTGCCCCGGGGTACACCACCTCGGGGTACACTTTCTCTTGCGGTGCTTTAGCGAAGTGTTCAACGACGTATATAACTGTCCAGGTTTAGCTTGAACACTAGATATTAAAGACGTGTTTATGACGCCCCAGCAATATACGAGGCTAAAACACTCGCTTTATTTACACGTTAAAGGCCTTTGTTTAATTTTATATCTGTAATATAATCTCTAATATATCTTAACCCCAAATTGCTTGTGACCAAATCATTATTATCAAGGTGGTTTTCAGATCTTTCAACAGCAAGTTTTTCAATGATCTTAATTGATAGTAATAATTGATGTTAATAGTTGTATAATGACTATATTTTCTTGGAAGACCGCTATAACTGTGACCGGCTTCCATATAAGTTACCAACCTTGCTGGTCACTGCAAGCGTGGAAGAGGCGGAAAGTGGGGGGGCACATCTTTTTAAAACGTAAATGTTAACACAGTCAGATTTTAAGTGCCTGTGTCAACATCTACAATTAGGAGAGAACAGTCTCGCCTCGCTATCTTGCCTCTTGCATGCAAAGTGAGAATCATGATGTTGAGCTGCACGCACAACGTTAGAGACAACAGAAGCATCAGCTTAGCTAAATGGTGATATACAGACAACAGATGGTAGTCGCTGCTGCTGCTCTCCTGTAGTGTGCCACCAATCTTTGCTGCCTGTCGATCCTCGTGTTAACGTTGGTCTCCAGTCAGTCCTCCTGCCACCCTGGAAAAGCTCGTTTTATGCACAAATGAACAAATCCACAAGGGCCGTGACGAGGATTCGAACCTGCGTCAATATCGTTTATATCGTCAATATCTCAATATCGTTTTATGCACTTGTCTTGTGCGGTCTCTCCGATTGTCACGGTGGATCCTGTTTCAGAAGGTTGGAATTCTTTTACAGCGATTCCAGGCTCTTGATTTCTCAGCGGCCTCAATTCTACACTGATATCTAAACCTTGACTGATCTCCTGGCTTGCATCTTTAGACTCCTTTGGGGATACGCGTATTCTGCAGAGTTATTGTTAAAACAACACGCTGTTAATCCTGTATTAACATGGCCTGTCAGAATATCATTCTGAAGGGAACTGTCAAATCACTGTTAATCTCTTAATCTCCCTGTGGATGTGTTTTTGATGGTCCCAGGCACCAGTATAGCCCACAGGTCAGAACTAGGTTTTATTATGTCTTTTCAAGTAAGTTCTTTATCACGGTCTAATGAATATCCCGAAAGCTGAGTTAAACAGCTACATGATTCATTAGATCAAAGCGATTGATTGATTGATTGATGAAGATTAAGCCACCTAAGAGGTGGCAAGGGCATGAATAGCCCGTAAGGACCAAAGCGATCTTGGCAAGCATTAAATACTCATACAAAATAACTCGTATCATAGGGCCTATTGACCCTAACTGCAGAGGGCCAATAGGCCCTCTGCAGTTCTTATTCCTACTACTATCTCCTCTACTGCACTCTGCTCCTCACCTCTCTCTAGCCTATTTATTGCCTGCCTCTACTTCCTCATCACCTTACGGGCTATTCATGCCCGTGCCACCTCTTGGGTGGCTTAATCTTAATCAAACAATCATTCCTCATCACAATCGACTTGAGAATGGTCCAGGACGGACCGAAACATCGTCGTCCCTTCACCTTCTAGTGTGTGGTCTGGTCAACTGACTCGTATCATTCTGTGTTGCCAGCGCTTGCTCTGTCATGCTAAGTAATACACGTTGGGACTGGCACACGATTTATGGTAAAAGTAAATATTGAGGGCATTATTAATATTTAAAAGATTCTATTTTGAATTTTGGGAGAAAATCTTAGTTTTCCTGATAAGTTGTTATTGTTAGGCGCTCGGCTGCCTCATTACAGCAGCCTGGGTAATTATGTAATGGTCCAATTAATTCACTTAATTGTACATGCAGGGAAGAGATGACGTGAATAAATGTTGCAAAGAACTATGTTCCCCAGAGGCGAACTGGAAATTGTAAAATATGGAAAGAGCAAAACTCAGCGATGAAAGAAATATTAACTAAATAAGAGGAAAACATGAGAGAAACTCACGTAAAATACTGTTGTTGAAGACTCTTGGACCAGGATTCGTCGGGCAACCCCCCTTACGAAACCTGTGCATCTTTCCACACTCATGGAAAGTTTATATTTATTAATCAGTTCATGAGCGTCTATGCATTGTGAGGTTGTCTATAGCAATAGTAAGCTAGAGTTGTGAAAATGTGACGCGCATAAACTTACAGATATGGTCAATGGTTGCATAAATCCTTGAGGAATCAGGCCCTGTCTTCGGCATTCATCATAAAGAAATACGGCCGTATGTGCTGCCAGAGCTCGTAACTCACTGGCGGCCAGCTGGCAAAGTTGACTTCTCACTTATGTGCTCTTACGCATTTGTTTCTACAGCATCGAGCTCCAGCTCTCGTATCCCACCCTTCCAGCTGCTGGTTGTCGAATGCAATAACTCACGACATTAACTTTTAGTATTTTATTTTATTTAGAATTGTGGATGGAGTTGACTTCTACTTCTCGTTCGTTTGGCTAATTTAATTTTGCATCTACTCTTACCAAGACTAAGTACATAATCACATCTCTATTACTCAACTCTCTCACTAGCTAATATTCATGCCCTATTTTCCAACTACTATTCATTGTAAACATTTCCTTCTTTTCCTCCCTGTGAATTTCCCTATTTTATATCATTTAATGTCTCCTGTCTCTTTCCATGTGGTGTCAGGTCTAGCTCTTTCAGTCTTTCTTCGTACCTCATTTTATGTAAGTCAGGGATTAATGCATCTTGTCAGGTTTGCTCGTGATTTTTTTTTTTGAGGTGGGCTTTGGGCTCCGCGACGGGGCTGCATACTCTAGGAATGGTTTCACGTAGTTGTACATTATTTTAAATGCATCCTTATTGAGGTTACTGAAGGCTCTTCTGATATTCCCAAGTATACTCGCAGGAAAAGTGCAGTATTCCACTAGTATACTCGCAGGAAACTGAAAGCTACAGATGGACTCTTACATTTTACGAATGTTCTTGTCAGTGACGTGAAGGCACGAACAACGATGGCTACGAAGCTATTTGTTTTAAGTGCTCTCTCGTCTAAATTCCGAGACAAAATCTACTTCTGATGCTATTTCTGTTACTGTCATCTTGGCAGAGAGCTAAACTCAGTGCCACTGTATCTCTGCAGAAAGTCAATCAGTCCTTTAATGTTGTTTGATAGCCACATCAAGTTGCATTTCTCTGGATTGAAAAACTCTGCTAACTGTGTTTGCTTTCTTCAATCAAGGCGTTCCTGATATCGCATGCTTGGTGATGGACAAGTTTCAGGCCCTAATCGAGATTCTGTCCCAATTTCTGAAAATGTTCCTATAGTTATTCGCTAGTATTTGCCTTCTGCTAGTAGAAACAGAAAATATATTACCAATTTTCTGTTCGACTCCCAAAAATTACACAAGGCTTACGAGCTGTGCTTTACCGTATCTCTCAGAACAAGATTTAAGCTGTGGCACGACACATGAGTGGAGAAGACTTGAGTTAATCTGAAGGTCACGCGTCTATACACCTCGAGTCTTGTACTTCATATCTGTACCAGCGTCTTTTTCTTGTCCCCTATAATCATTAAAATTAAGTGTTGACCAGACCCCACACTAGAAGTTGAAGGGACGACGACGTTTCGGTCGTCGATTCACATCTCAAGTCGATTCACAATCGACTTGAGAATGGTCCAGGACGGACCGAAACGTCGTCGTCCCTTCAACTTCTAGTGTGTGGTCTGGTCAACATACTTCAGCCACGTTATTGTGACTCATCGCCTGCATTAAAATTAAGTAATATTCCATCCTTTAAAGAAAGTATCGAATCAGATAGCCCCTAGTTTATTGCTGTCCTGAACTCGAAGAAAGTCGGTACAATTCTAGATTATTTTCACTTCTTCATAACTCATTTCAACACAATGATTGATATACAAATCATGTTTACGCCTGGCGAGTCAAATCACGGGTTCTCTCAGCAATGCCATCAACAGAAGAAACATGTGCTCCTGTTATCTAAGTTGAGGTATTCATTCAACAATGACAGCAACACAGAGGACATTTTCACCCCTTGTCTTAGATCTGAAATTGTCAATATGATTGCAAAATATTTTGGAACTAAACTATTATTTTTGTAGTTTTTTCGTTCTTTGCCCTCATCGCCATCAGCAAGATAAGCTTATTGTGAACAAAAGGACCAATAGACTAGGGTTAAAGCTTTCTTTGTTTGCTCATGCGAAAGAATGAGTTTAAGTAAACTCATTCTTTTGTGTGTGAGTTTACTTAAACTTATTACATAAATCTAATTAAATTACCATTGATAGGCTCCCCTTCATTTGTTCAAACAATCTCTGAATTGTGATCAGCTACATACTGCACACCTGCTGTAATTCATTTGTACTTTGATACTACACACCTGCTGTAATGAACATCAGCAGCAACCACTTTATTAATTTTCTTTTGTGGTAGAGTCCAGTTATCCGTTGTCTTCAATAACGACAACCTTCAATTCATTTCAATCAATTTAACGTCGCTTTATTTATACTTACTCAGTAACACACGTGATGCAGGCGATGAGTTACAATAACGTGGCTAAAGTATGTTGACCAGACCACACACTAGAAGGTGAAGGGACAACGACGTTTCGGTCCTGGACCATTCTCAAGTTCATCGACTTGAGAATGGTCCTGGACCGAAACGTCGTCGTCCCTTCACCCTCTAGTGTGTGGTCTGGTCAACAACGCACGTGATGAGTCTTTCGTTTAAATGTTTCCAGTCGTCAATATAACCATCCTTTTCTTGGGGTATTTGACCCGAACCATTTACAGAAGAAACAAACAAACTCCATAAACTTTCTTAAGAGCATACAATTTGTCCATTGTTGAGAGAGAGGAAGTCTTTATCTCCTTTAGTACTTCTTTATCTGCCTCTTCTCCTTCTTTGAGCTATAGTTTGTTTATGTCTCTGCAAGTTCCACTGTGTTGCAGTGCAACAGTGTTCTCAGCGATAAAAAGATAAGCACAAAAACACACATCACTGATAACTGTTGTGTTCACCGTTTAGACGACAGCTGACGATGTCCTCTTTGTCAGAGAATATGAAGAATGCATAAATTTCAAGAATGAAGAAACCCCAAAAGTTGGGACATTTGACAATTTCCTTGTACAGAGTTCATTTTTTTTTTTTTGAGACATATACAAGAGTTGTTACATTCTTGTACAGCCACTAGTACGCGTAGCGTTTCGGGCAGGTCCCTGGAATACGATTCTCGCCGCGAAGAATCGTTGTTACAACCAAGTACACATTTTACTGTTGAGTTAAACAGAAGCTACAGTTAAGGACCTGACTTATAACCTTACAGTTATGACCTGACTGTGTCTACTATATGTTTAACATTGATCCGATAATGATGTAACTTGCAATTAGTCAGATTTAAGCAAGTTTACTGAGTCAGTCAAAAGAAAACCTTCAAGGGGTAGAGTAGCTTATGATATTACTAACATCCTCTACTACAAGTTCATTAATGGGCTCATACATATTCATAGACAGGATTTACATCGTATTTATCATACTTATTAGAATTCAGTAAGTTAATAATCAGAATTATCATAACTGTAAGTAATGTTAATGTCTTCTCAGACATAATAACATTGGAGAAAAACCCACACTTATGTATTTAGGAATTTTAAGCCATTACCCACAGTGGCATTAGTCGTTGAGATGTAAGTCTCGTCCTAACCACACACTCAGACCTTGACAAAGCACTCAGGAGAGTGCCAGACTTGGTGTAAATCTTTACATCAAAAACACAAATACATAAGTGTAGATTTTTACCCTAAACCATAATTATATTAAGCGTTGAGCTCGGAGGCTGATCATATAATTTGATAAAGGACAAGGAATAGCCGTCTCTTACCGCATTCCTTCAGAAGTGACAGAAGAAGACAGACGCTAAAGTGTGGTTTATACATCTTTTTCTACAGTCCTACAACAGTAGATCTCTATTATGTTACAGTGGTAACATAATAGGTGTAACGAAATCATCCATCACCCCCCACCCCCACCCTCCTTCCATCAGAACTGAGAGCTTATGATTTTATATCATAAGAAAAATATGATAAATGGACTGGATGCTGTTAGATCCCCCCCCAAAAAATTAAACTTTTGCATTGCTCGCGAGAAAAATTGCGCGCGCCTACACATAAAATTTGTTTTCATTATGTTCAAATTCATTACTGTCCTCTGCTGCCAGAATCTATTGGGGAAAATTTGGCATTTTGTTTATATATAATAAAATTTAGAGGGATATTGTACTTTTGAGGAGTCTGAAATACAGAAAGAAAGAAACATATAGTGTTGAAGATGCAGTAGCAACAAAATTATATATTGTTTAATCCTAAGCTCTATTTATACAACACTACACTATCTATCACAACCATCATAACAACATTTGCTCTTACACTTGTTCTGCTACTCATACTGAAACGTAAAATACCACCATCATCCTAAATTGTCGTGGAATCTGTTAGTGAAGATAAACGTTAGAGCCAAACCAAAGCTGTCTATCTTCTTGTACTCTGTAATGGATCACATGACACTGGTCTTTAAGTACCAACTGTAGAGATAATTGCCACGTGAATAGCTGCTGATCGAGAGCCGAGTTTGAGACTGGAAGAGTCAATACAATAACCCTCTAAGCTCAGAAGCAACGCTTACTAAGCTCAGAAGCAACGCTTACTAAGCTCAGAAGCAACGAATACTAAGCTCAAAAGCGACGAATACTAAGCTCAGAAACAACGAATACAACCACGTTGGTAATCAACAGCTTGATAAGAACTGGAAAAAAAGATAATTACAATTATTGCATACATCACCACGGTGTAAAATAAAAGTTACACTTACCAAATTAGATTACTTTTTATATACATAGTAATTGGCCAACATGTTCCGGGCCTCCGATTACAGCCAGATTCACTCTCACTCACTCTCATTTTCTCTCACTCTCATGCACGCTCACCGACTTTTTCTCTTTCATTCACTTTATTTCATTCTCACTCTCTCCCTCCCCATTCCTCTGCCTATTTGGTATTCATGGTGTATTTCTACGTTATACAAAGGTTTACCTGTTGTTTAAGTCAGGTGTCTCAGTGGCCCAAGTTACGCCAAGGGTAACACTTCTTGAGGCCAGATTCAGGAAGCAGTTACGCAAGTACTTACGAATGTGTACATCTTTCCTCAATCTTTTTTTCATGCGTTTACAAACATGAAAACTTCCTAATCAGCTGTTGTTGTTGTTATAAACATCCTCCTGGTACTTCGGAGCTCATTAACTGTTTAATAATTGTAAACAAAGCCGCCAAAGATTGAGAAAAGATGGACAGGTTCGTAAGTGCTTGCGTAACTGCTTCGTGAATCTGGCCCCGGTACTTGGCAGCCATGACAGCGTGCAATACCTCCCCCCCCCCACCTAGTCGCGGAGGGCGCCGGAAATACGAGGACCCAATACAAAAAAAAAAACGATATTTCATTCTGATCTGCACTCGCATTAAAGAGTTTCGTAGCGATTCAAATAGCAATTCCGTAAAACCCAGGCTTTAATTAAAGAGGAAAATCGATAATTTTCGTACTTTTCCGTAACTCAAAAACAGATGATCGCGTCGCTGACCCGACATCAACACGAGCAAAGCTCTTCCCATAAAGCTGAAAATTGGCAATTAAGCCTCATTCATCAGCAGTTACGGCTCGTTAGGCTCCCTAAGTACAGAGGTTTAGATGCCACTAAACTGTAGAAAACGGTAGACATATCCGAAGTTTCACTCGAGCCTGCAAGAGCCGCCAATACAACTCCTATGTTTAGAGGTTTAGAGGTTAATTTGGTTTGGCAGGTAGGACGAAAGGCAGGGGCTGGTGGAAGGCTTTTTTTTTTATTTTAAGGGAAGTCGCAGGTGGGGAAGGGGGGGGGAGGAGGGGAGGAGAACGGAGAAGGAAAGGGGAACGGAGAGGAGGGAAGATAGAACGAGACGAAGGAGAACAAACCGGTTAATTCCCTCCCTCCCTTCATACTCTTTATCAGGGGAAAGCGCCAAGCCATTACGAATAGCAGGGGGTAAGAAGGGAGAGAAAGGAAAGGGATGAGAGGAGAGATCGTAGTTAAGAGAGAATGACAGGTTAACAGGTGGGAGATGAGATAGGAACTGGGGGTCCAAAGGAGAGGTAAAAAGAGGTGGATAACAAATGCTGGCATGATGGGAGAGGGAGACGAAGCTGGAGGGAGAGAAAGAAGAGTTAGGAGGTGGAAGCAGCAACGGGTTAACAGATGGGAGGGGAAGTGAGGTGGAAGAGGGAAGGAAGCCAGAACTAGAAGAGGTACGAAACGAAACAAGTGTAGCTGATGAGAAAAGGGAGAGAAAACGATGTGTTGGGACAGTAATAAGGCACTTTCCAACACACTTATAAATCACTCAGTACAACATATACTGAGGTCCCTTAAACTATCTTCACTGGTGGATAACATTACTCATAAAGCCATATTGTCACTATTCTTGTGTCCTAAGATTGTTGATGCCTAACGTTGCAGTGGATAACATCACATATGCGATGAGACTTGCTCCCTTCATGAACATAAATTCCAAATCCACTCTTGATGCAAAGGCGAAGCCAATACAGGCTTTGTTCGCAACTGAACATTCCTCGCGTTATACCAAAGGCAGACATTGCGATTGGTCCTTCACCATCAATAAAGGATATACCCATTTACGCAATACATAAGCAGTCCCCAGTATACACTAGAATGCCTGGCCCTTGTCGACCATTCGCCTGGTAACAGGCTGATGGCTACCCGCACCTTCCCTTGGAAGCGAGGACCCGCTCCCGATTAACTAATTCTGTGTGTGTGTGGGAGAAGGAAGGGACGGAGCTGGGGTGAGGGCCGCCATAACTAATGGGAGAATATGTCGAGTAATGGGACTTGCTCGAGGGGATTAAGTCAGGTCGTACTGCGAGCTGTGGGAATGGAAATTTATAACAACAATTAATCTCGTAGTAAAGATTTTCTTGCTGTGTTAATACAAGTTTAAATGTGGTACGCGCGCGCACACACTAAAACAGATTACCTCCGCCGACAATAAAACTCACACAGGCGAGCCTAACGTGCATTATAAGGAAAATTAAAACATGCAAGATAGCCATCTGTTCGCCGGGAAAGCAAATATCTGAAAACCGTCTGGATGAGTGTGTGTTTACGAGAGGAGCGAGTGGGCCTTGACCAAACATCATGGGAGGATATATACACCGATTTATGATGAAGGTAATGGTGAAGGGAGACGAGGATCAGTCTCTCTTTCAGGTGATATTCATTCACTGTCACATCACTGTCACTGTCACATGACAGTACCTCAAAATGTGACTGAATGTCACCTGAAAGGGAAGAGCATACACACATGTATACATATATGTATGTACGCATATGTACATGAACGCCGGTTCAAGTCACTTCATTGCCTCAAAGTGATTTTATATATACATATATATATACATATATACTCTGCTACTTTTAGTAGTAGTACTTATAGTAACATCGTTACTATAAGTACTAGCAAAACAGGAGCAGGGGCTGGATATACACACCATAACCTTTCTCTTGAAGATGGTGTTCGTAAACTGCTTCCCGAGAGAGGACTTGCACGAATTGATTTTGGAGGGATAACTCATGTGGTGGGAAGACACGAGCCTCTCCCACTAATGACATGCTCAGCTGTGGAGCTGTTTCATCCCACGACCCTCGTGTTTACAAGCCAGAAAGGCTTTCACTCCACTCTCGTTAACAGCGAGCGAGACTTTTCACCTTCTCTTGTTCCCTGCGGCTGAGACTTTTCACCTTTCGTTAATTAATATATATATCTTCCATATATTCTAGTTAGCAACGAACAATTCACTCTCTCTTTCTCTCTTACTCAGAGTGAAGACGTTTATCTCTTCACATTCAGATATAGAAAGCTTTCACCTTTCACGGTAACGAAGTATGTCATACTTTCGCTAACAATAAACGAGATTTTCCCTCTCTTGTTGACAGCGAATATTGCCCAATTAGCAGTTATTCATGAACAACTCAAATTTTGCTCAATTTCACCCTTGTTCTTTGTTATACAGTTCACTCCTTCCTTCCCCCCTTCCCATCTTTGTTTACATTCTTAGCTTCTCATCTCCATCATTGTTCTCACATTCCCCTTTCCTCTTACCTCCCTCATCTTCCCGTTAATAGCTAATAAAGGCTCTATAAACAAAACGTCACGTTAATTAAGCCAGTTCTCAACTTTAAAAGTTTCTAAACATCATTGTCACCGCTTGGTGCTCTCTCTTCAACCGAGGTATACTGAGCTTGTAATATACCTTCAGGTAAACAAGAGCCCAATATGCTCTCCACTCTGCAGCCTTGGCATGTCAATAGTTTGCCAGCGGATAAATCTTGCTTCTAATCGAGTGGTCAAAAATCACGGCGAACATATTACCATTAATTGCAATGATAGTATCGCACGAGATAGATTAAAAGTTTGGGTGTGTTTTTAATGTTTTAATACAGTGCAATTGTCAAATATATCGGTATAATAATATTTCTCAGATCTCGTTTATTTTCAGAAAATTACTATGAGTGGCAAGCAGTAATACTTTATAGACAAAACATTTTTACCAATCCACATACAATATTGCTATAGGCAGAGTACCAAACGATCGAAAATTAGTCGTGTCACTAATATATTTTGAAAAGGCTGTAATATAGGGAAGCAAAGCCAAAGACACATCAGGTAGACGAGTGCTGGCAATAAAATATACTCACATACTCACCAGACCCGGATGCTGACACTATAGGAGTGTCTCACTTAAGGAGCGACAGCACGGTGCTTCTGAGACACAGCCTTACTGTGAGCATCTTGGTCTGGTGGCTAGAGCTACACTGTCTTAGGCTCCACTTCGAGTCCCTGACGATTTAAGCGAATTCAAAGTGGTTACCTCGGCTTTTGTGGATTACATCTTGCGTTTATATATTATTATATATTTATAAATTAGTTGGGCTAAAACACTTAAGAAAGATGCTATCAAGATGAAGGGAGGCGCCTAAGCAAACACTCCCCCAGGGCACGAAGACTTGGTCCTCTTTAGACTAGACTCAGCCAGGGTTTTTACCTGTCTTGCAACAGGTAAAATGTTCGATACCATTCGGTTGACACTGAAGAGGGTTCAAGTGGCGGCGTGTTCGACTTCAACATTGATTTGATGTAGCTAGCGTGAGTACCACTCGCGGAATCCTGCATGCACGAGATGAATCAAAACACGCGAGCGGCAGCTCAAATTTAGAACTACCCGATAGAACTTACAATTTAAAAGCACACCAAGAGTTACACACACAAGGCAAGACAATTTCTGTAAGTCTGTAGTCACCGCAGAGACGTCAGCAGGTCGATAGCTGAGAAGGGGTAGCTGCCAAGTTGAGCCAGCTGTCAATCATTAGTCTGTGAATTTCGACAGCTTTGTTGAGCATTTACACAAAACAAGGTGAGACAAGGATCATTTATAACGGATGTGAAGTAAAGACAGTAATAATTAGTGAAGATCAAAAGCCAAGAAGAAGAAGTAGCGGAGAATAGCGTTACTGTGGAGCGAGTGGGTGGGCCCAGCAGGTGGGTGGGCCCAGCAGGTGGGTGGATACAGCAGGTGAGTGGACACAGCAGGTGGGTGACACAGCAGGTGGGTGGACACAGCAGGTGGGTGGACACAGCAGGTGGGTGACACAGCAGGTGGCTGGAGGTAACGCTCACCAAGCCAGGAACTGTACAGAGGAGTCATGGGGTGAGACGGGACCACCACCCAACAAGCGTAAAGGCAAATGCTGATTAGACTATCACACTTCTCTTTCCAAAGTTAGTCACAGCCAAGTCGAATACAATTGTCATTCATTATTGCAATAAGAATGAACGAACGTCAGTTTGGGTCTTTTTAAAATTGTCTATATTTAATTTGTACTATTTTAGACCATCCTGCTATGATGTAATAACAGCTTTTCATTTGAATGATTATAGTTTAATCACTACAGTCTTCTCTTTCCTGGTAATAAATTATGAAAATTCAAAAGCTATTTAGTGCTGCGAGGTACTTTAGTCACCTAATGTTTGACTCTATAAAGTAATATCCCGCACTCTCAGGTTGGCTCAGACGCTCAAAGTAGTTCAAGGAGCCTAACAAGGATCTTTTACTTTATTTGAATTATGACAAACTCACCCACCCCCCTCGCCCTCCTGGTTGCCATGGTGATACCTTGGGGGAGTCATGCCTTGTTATTACGAATTCTGACGCAGTAATTCTGTTCCGGTATTGAAGTGGGGAACTAGTAAGAGAGAGAGAGAGAGAGAGAGAGAGAGAGAGAGAGAGAGAGAGAGAGAGAGAGAGAGAGAGAGAGAGAGAGAGAGAGAGAGAGAGAGAGAGAGAGAGAGAGAGAGAGAGAGAGAGAGAGAGAGAGAGAGAGAGAGAGAGAGAGAGAGAGAGAGAGAGAGAGAGAGAGAGAGAGAGAGAGGGATAGAGCAGACGATGGAGAATAAGGTAGGGACAGAAGAAGATAGAGAGTAAATAATAGATATCTAAAAGTGTACAATTAGTGTATGATCACAAAGGGACGCCAGGGGAACAGGGTTGAGCCGGGGACAAAGTTTCAATGTAACTAAGACTTGGAACAGAAGGCGCCAGATTCTTCCTCTTATTATGTTAGTAATGATACATTTAACATTCATGTTATATCTAGTGTACTCTCGGGAGCATCGAGAACTTCGTCGGCATGTCGGAACACACTTGCCAAATTTACGTACGGAGCGGTTTAATGCTAACAAAAGCATAGATAATTGTTGTCTGGTGTGTACATTCATATAACAGCTACAGCAATTGCTCACACGGTATTGGGTATGCACAATGTTATGATTAGTCAGATATATACAGATAAGGATAAAAGATGGGTTGATGCCAAGGAAACAATTTCTTTTTCTGTATATATATATATATATATATATATATATATATATATATATATATATATATATATATATATATATATATATATATATATATGTCGTACCTAATAGCCAGAACGCACTTCTCAGCCTACTATTCAAGGCCCGATTTGCCTAATAAGCCAAGTTTTCATGAATTAATGTTTTTTCGTCTACCTAACCTACCTAACCTAACCTAACCTAGCTTTTTTTGGCTACCTAACCTAACCTAACCTATAAAGATAGGTTAGGTTAGGTTAGGTAGGGTTGGTTAGGTTCGGTCATATATCTACGTTAATTTTAACTCCAATAAAAAAAAATTGACCTCATACATAGAGAAAAGGGTAGCTTTATCATTTCATAAGAAAAAAATTATAGTAAATATATTAATTCAGGAAAACTTGGCTTATTAGGCAAATCGGGCCTTGAATAGTAGGCTGAGAAGTGAGTTCTGGCTACTAGGTACGACATATATATATATATATATATATATATAACAACATATTGTACATGTCTCAACACGTACTATGTAGACCTGCACATCATCGCATTTGGTATGGACCAACATATTCTGTATAGGCCAACATTCTGTATGGAACAACATATTCTGTATGGGCCAACATTCTGTATGGAACTGAGTACGGACCAACACATTCAGTGTTGACCAACACTGATACGCACCCAAAGTATAACATACGTGTGGACAAATACACTAACACTGAAAAATACACGCAACTAAATCATCATCAAGCGAGTAAACATCGCAACTTTTGCAGTTGATGGTTCAATAGATTGGGAAGCCGACCGTCAGCCGACCAGGTGAGGGGGTTGCACACAATTGCAAGAGTGCACGCATTTGGGGGGGGAGTGCACGCATGTGCGCCTCCCTATTACACTCAGGTCTAAAATAAATCTCCCTCGTCCCCTCCCCACCCTCCCCCCCCGCCTCTAACAACATCTCCCGGTCGTTGGGTTTAAAGTGGTTTTGTTGTACAGTAATTGGAATGGTTTTGTGCCAGGCTTCCCTCGTTGTCTGACAATTAGCTGCTTTCCGTTCCGTCGAAGGGTACTTCCGTTGAAGAGTACTGGTGGTGGTTTATGCTCTACCAGCCGAGTTAGTAAAAAATTTTGCGTGTGTGTTTGCATGTGTGGTTATTAATTTGTCTACATTTCCATTGATGTTATAAACATTTCCTCTAAAAAGTAAGTTGGGGCTACATATATCGTGGATGCTTGACTTCCAATTGCGCAAACTTTTAGTGTTTAACGAGATATTAGAGATGAAGAGACAGATAGACAGCAAGCGCTAACGAGACAGAACTAACGATAATGTTTTAAACATGAACAAAACTCAATTGCATCACGCAATTGTGATTTCTGTGTGTGTGTGTTTTAAACATTATTGTGTCGCTGCTCTCAACGTGACTACTGTTAATCACAAGAATATAAATTTGCTCAATTCTGACCCCATTTTGGTTGTAAAATTATAATCCTAAGTCCTAAAAAAGTACACGACTGTCAGGATTTTAAGGGAAACCATTACACATTTACCCTGTGCTCAATGTGGGTCATCTTGTACCGACCAGCCCTCAGTGTGCAATGTTAGCCCATTCCCAGCCGACCAGCTCTGCCTCCTTAATGGAAGCTCCAAACCAACATAGCTAAGTCAGTAATTCATGTTCTTAATATATAACAATATTAATTCAAATATCCCAATTGGATTTTTTTTAATAACGACAATGACTCTGCCTATTAGGCAAATAGTAGGTATCAGTTACGATAGCACCCAAGAGAAGGCCTAAAGGCTTAATTGTATACCAGCTGCATGTCTTTGATATCCTCCTTTATTGTGACCCAGATGTGTAAATGAGAATTAAAGCCTTATCGCTTTCACTGGAATTAACTGGACGAGAGGTTATAGATGGAGACAAATATGATCTTGTAAACAAGTTTGGGGAGGGCCGGTATATTGGCAAGGGCTGCTTGATGAGAAATGGGGACGGGTTGGTTAGTGAGAAATATCAAGGCGTGGATGATGACGAACAGAGGGCCTGTTTGACGATGACAAGATATATATTTATATATTTATATATATATATATATATATATATATATATATATATATATATATATATATATATATATATATATATATATTTATTTATATATAAATATATATAAATAAAATAAACACTTATATATATAACGGGGTGGTAGAAGAAGACAATATGTGCCAGCGCACGTGGAAGCCCGACAAAGCTCCCTCGGGAGCAGCATATTCTTTTCTTAGAGGATGAGGGTCCCTACAAACAACCAGAGGTGGTACCCCCCCTCCTATATACATACACAAATTCGCCAAATATGGTCGAGAAAACATCCTTGGGTAAAACACTCAAATGTTGAGGAAGTCTTAAGCGACATGTCACCGATTGGGAGGGAAGACGGGGCTTGGGAGGGGGAAAAGGGAGGGACGAGTGAGGGAAAGGAAGGAAGGGAAGGGAATTATCAGGGAAAATCGCCAAGCCATTACGACTATATAGCACATGAAAGGGGTCAGGATGAGGATTTGGGATGGGACGGAGGGAAAGGAATGGTGTCCAACCACTTGGACTGTCGGGTATTGAACGCCGACCTGCCTGAAGCGAGACCGTCGCTCTACCGTCCAGCCCAAGTGGTTGGGTGGAAAAGGAAGGAGAGGATGGAATAAATTGGGAGGAAGTTAGATTAGGAACAGGTGATGAAGAAAATAACAGATTCGATAAGACTAGAACACAGTTATAAATTGATTGGAATAGGAAATTGGTTTTAAATATGTTTACATTCCCGGCATTGTAACACTGGAGTAATTGGGCTTGACAAGTATCATATTTAACTAACATTTTGGTTAGGTTATAAGCCTGGCTCCGCTTCTCTACAGGAAGAGTCCAACCTCAATGAATTGGGTTCTGTGGGTCAACAGGGCCTCAGAGTTAATTCCCAATGATGAAACAATCGTAGCCTATTCTTATCCATTGACCTAGCAGTGGGTCAACCAACGCCTCACTTAACTGATCTCCTGAGGCAGACGTCAAAATTAAGTGAGAAGAAAAGAAGCGAGATTACTTGCCCAATCCTTAACCAAGCAAGCAAGCAAGCAGCCAATCAACCCCACCAACTAACCAGCCTCCTAACCCCACCCACCCTTGAAACCTCTCTCTCTCTCCCCTCTGAAACTTCACCCACTCGGCTCTTTCCCAACCATAACTTCTCCACCATTAGTCTGGCCTGAGGTGGGCGTGTCAGACCGCTGGTAATGAAGGATCTTTCAGCTTCTCACTCACTTTTTTTTTTTGCGTTTCAACTAGTACCGTCCTCACCGCCTCCACAACATCTCCCACTCCTGGGGTTTCAAGTCGCGCTCACTCCACCGCTAGGACGCTCATGTGATTGCCATGAGAGGCTGTGATTGAGAGAGAGAGAGAGAGAGAGAGAGAGAGAGAGAGAGAGAGAGAGAGAGAGAGAGAGAGAGAGAGAGAGAGAGAGAGAGAGAGAGAGAGAGAGATATATATATATATACGCAGAAAAATAACGAAGACCGTTTTTCTTTAGTACTCACCTGGGCAGCGGAAACTTTCGCTGTAATTACCACTGGGTTGTCAACCAACACGATCTGTACTAGTACTCACTCACTCTCTCTCTCTCTCTCTCTCGCTCTCGCTCTCTCTCAATTTCCCCCTTTCCCCCCCCCCCCCTCTCTCTCCCCTCTGATAATCACACCACCCAATATTCAACAAGTTTAAAAGCATGTAGCTTTTATTCATAAATTTATTTTGCCGCAGCTGAGAGTGCCACTTAACAAAGCTCTGTGAACCCACTGTTAATTAGAGCAATATGCGATACATCAACTACCTCAGTGTACAACTCGCATGAAACTTGTGACACTGATTGGTTTGGGCTTTGTAGGGTAATACGGCGGTGCCCAGGATCAGTATCAGGAGTAGGGGCAGGAGTGCCCGGGCTCAGTGCCAGGAGCAGGGGCAGG
>NC_091193.1:16513126-16618126 GCF_040958095.1 Procambarus clarkii
GTGCGTGTTGCGTTTCCTTCCCCACTTGAGGCAAAGTAAAAATCACGCAAGTTACTCCATCTATCATCATTCTGTTATGCAGGAAGGACCGCATAATGTTGAACGTTTCGGTTAGTCGGAGACTTTATCAGACTGGCCAGAGCCTTGATAAAGGCTCTCACCAGCCCAAACGTTCCACATTCCCATTTCTCTGTTTTATCCGCATATCAATGAAAATATATATATATAGATATGTATCCACCCTGGCTGACACCTACATACACTTCGGTGCTGATCAAGCAGGTGGGGCGGCCAACCACAGAGAAATAGCAAAATCAGCCAAATACAGGCGATTGGAAGGTCAATACACCTTTGTTCCCATAGCGTCTGAGACGCTCAGCCCCTGGGGAAGGAATGGTTTGGGAGGATTTCTCAAAGTATTGGGTTCCCGGCTCACTGATATCACCAGAGACCCAAGGGCTGCCAGTTTCTTGTTTCAGCATCTCAATGTGACGATAAAGAGGGACAACGCCTGCTGCGTCCTCGGTTCCTGTCCACATGCGGAGGAGTTTCAAGAGATCCATAACCTTTAAGCACTCATTGTTTTAACTAATGTACATCTTGTAACCTTTAAATATCTAATAAAGCATAACAAAACACAAAAGGAAGGAGGGTGATAGGATAAAAGAACATAGAAACTGTATTGGAGGGGACCTAAACATCCCTTCTAATGCGTTATGTGTGCTTTCCATGAGGCAAAGGTGCCCCTCCTTCTTCCACCCAGAGGTGGTATTCCCTTCTATATTTTATATATTATTTTATTTTATATATCTCTATATAAACATATATGTGTGTATAGAAATGAACGTAAATATAAATAAATATACGTTATGTTACAGCATAAAAATGATAAAGAACATTAAGCAGCAGACAGAAACTACAAGGACATTAAAATATATTCCCAGCATCACAGAGGTCTTCACCGCCTCGACGTCAACACGTGACGCAGATGTCTCGACAGTTAAGAAAATCCAGTGGAGCATCAACACTGTGCTTCAACTCTAACATATTCATCCAAAAATAGAAAGCCATTAACCTTTGAATAATCCTGTCCATGACGACTTTCAGCCTCAACAACAACTCATTGTTTATTTGTTATTACAAAAAATAGTTTGTTGTATCAAACATTAAATATGTATATTCAATACATAATTATGCAGGCGATGAGTCACAATAACGTGGCTGAAGTATGTTGACCAGACCACACACTAGAAATTGAAGGGACGACGACGTTTCGGTCCGTCCTGGACCATTCTCAAGTCGATTGTGATGAGGAGGTAGGGACAGGCAATAAATAGGCCTCCTCAGCTCTCTCTTGCCTATTTATTGCCTGTCCCTACCTCCTCATCACAATCGACTTGAGAATGGTCCAGGACGGACCGAAACGACGTCGTCCCTTCAATTTCTAGTGTGTGGTCTGGTCAACATACATAATTACATAATGTACAAACATTATACATGAAAATAACGTTTAGTCATTTTTTAAGGAAAATAACTAACGCAATCTAGTAGTTTAAAAACAGCAACTAGAGTTCAAAGTTTGAAATACTAATTAAAATTAAATTTCCATGGTAATAGCTATTATGAAACTTTTAGGAAAATACTTTTGTTAGTGGTACAGTTCAATTTCATTTGATCCATACCAAAGCATTTCTGGTTTCCTTTACGAGTGCATCCATCCAAGCAATTAACAGAATGCAGACGAGGGATCACAATAACGTGGCTGAAATATGTTGACCAAACCACACACACTAGAAAGTGAAGGGACGACGACGTTTCGGTCCGTCCTGGTCCATTCTCAAGTCCATTCTCACAATCGACTTGAGAATGGTCCAGGACGGACCGAAACGTCGTCGTCCCTTCACTTTCTAGTATGTGATTTGGTCAACAATTAACATAGAGAAGACAATTTTTTTTAATATTCTATCTTGTAATATTATTTTCCCCTCCTCGGCCCCCCCCAAGTTTCCACCTCTCCTCTATCCAGCGTTCAGGGTTAGGACCTATCCTATATCTAATAGGATAGGTCCTCAATACTCTGATAGTGGGCATTAGATTCTTCACACATTTTTGTAAATTTTGAGAATGTAGGAGGATCTATATTAGCTTAAGAGAAAGTATGAAAGAATAGATTTATAAATTTAACCCTGAAATGTGCAAAATTGTGAAAAGAGAAGTGGAAGCAAAAAGACCAATGGAGCAGTATGACAAGAAAACGAGAGACTGCACCTCAAAGATAAAACTCCCATCTTGACGTCGACGGCGACGTAACTCCAACGCAGACGCCGGAGGCTCAGATAAGTAGAATGACGTCTGGAAAACTAGCCTATGTACAAACTCGTTTCAAATAATTGATAATATTAATATTGAATTATTGGTATTATTAATATAATTTTGTTTGTTAATTCTGCTAATTAATATGTAAATTATTGGCGTATTGTTCATCCTTCTGTATCCCATACACGACACTTTCCACAACAAACAACAGATTTAACGCAATGTTTTTTTTTTTTTTTTTTTTTTTTTTTTTTTTTTTTTTTTTTTTTTTTTTTTTTTAGATATATACAAGAGTTGTTACATTCTTGTACAGCCACTAGTACGCACAGCGTTTCGGGCAAGTATTTTCGGGCAAGTATTACGCACAGCGTTTCGGATTCACGTATTAAATCCACGTGACAATACAATAATTTACCAAACTGTATTGTATGGCATCAACGTTGCAACAATTCCATAAATTTGCAACCATTTGCCAAAAGTATGTTTGTATGATAATTCAATTTTTGCTAACGCAAATCCGTTTCTGTATTAATTGGCTTCATATCCTGGAGTTATGTTACATAGATTGCCAGCATCATGGAAATTTGAATATACAAAGGATATCAAATCATAATGGATAACTGTTAATTAACCCTCTCCATCCCGTATTCAGTTCCTCGCTCAAGTTATTCTCCAGGGTCCAGATTCACGAAAGCACTTACGCAAACACCTACGAACTTGTACATCTTTTCTTAATCTTTGGCGGCTTTGTTTACAATTATTAAACAGTTAATGAGCTCCGAAGCACCAGGAGGCTGTTTAGAACAATACCAACAGTTGAATGGGAAGTTTTCATGCTTGTAAACTGTTTAATAAATGTAACCAAAGCCGTCAAAGATTGAGGAAAGATGTACACGTTCGTGAGTGTTTGCGTAAGTTCTTTCGTGAATCTGGCCCCTATGGTCTTTCAAAGTTGATGAGAATTCCCCAGTTACGCAAGATTAGCAGACATTGAAGAACAGGGGTGATGAAGTAATTGGTAGATGAACAGAGAACTATAAATACAGATATAACAAGATACGGTACTGACAGGGATGATGGACAGCTATGGAGAGAACTGACAGGTGGGAGGAGCATGGTGGGCCACCCTGGTGGTGGGCCACCCTGGTGGTGGGCCACCCTGGTGGTGGGCCACCCTGGTGGTGGGCCACCCTGGTGGTGGGCCACTGCCGTCTTCTCCAGATTAAGATGGAAAGTCTGTCACCTGGAAATTTTGCTTGTTTCCGCCCTCTTCATCACTTTCTTCCTTCCTTCCTCCTTCCCTCTACCTGCCACTGCCTCTAAGTTATTATTATTTTTTCTCCTTATTTATTTTCCTTATTTATTTTCCTTTCTTGTTACTGTGCATCGGCTTATTTGAAGCTTAATCTTAGAGACTGGTCTAGCTAACGAGTTTATTTTTATTATTTTAGGTAAAATGCCATTTTATGTTAAGTTCCTGTCGTATTTGGTACAGGGTGAAGCTGAAGCTGTGTACCTGAACCTTCATATAGTCGGTTGTCTAATTTGAAGAGTTGTATTTCCATTTGTACCTGTCTTCTTTGAACCTTGTTTAACCCTCTGTAGCTCTCTGTACATACATGTACACATTACGTGTCAAGAATTACTGCTGTAAATATCTCTCTCTCACTCACAAAACAGTGGCTTTGCTCTTTATTTATTTAATGTATTATTAAATTATCTGCTTGCACCTATTTTATATGAATAGTTGTTATTGATTAATATATATATTTTTTAACATTTTTAATGTTCCGTCTCCTGAGTTAACTTGTTAAAAAATGTGATTTTCTTTGTTGAATTTGTTATATTGTTTCTTCGCTTTCATTCCAGCTCTTCTGTCTTATATTCTATATTAGTTACTGAGGGTAAGCCTCGCTAGGGAGGCTGGAGTGGTCCCTCTGATGATAGTGATGATTGCGGGTGATGTCTCCTTCAACGCCGTCGTCTCCAGCATCATCACTGTCGTCGGCAGCATCGTTTGTCATCATTGTGGTCTTGATCATCAGCATCATCGGTGTCATCACCGGGACCATCAATGTCGTCCTGATGGTCGTAGTCTTCCTCATCGTGGCCATCGCATCTTTACCAAAAATATCGTAAACAGTCGTCAGGGTCCAATGTTCTGTGATTCCAGTGATGCCTGCGATGGTAGTGACCACTGCGACACAGGCAGGAATACCTATGACGCCAGTGAATACCTATGACGCCAGTGAATACCTATGACGCCAGTGAATACCTATGACGCCAGTGGCACCTGAAATACCAAAGGCACCTCCCCTCCCTCGCTAGTGACGCATGAGGACCACATATGATCGGACTCCAGCTACGCCCCTTTAATCTTCCATTCTCTCACGCCCCGAGCCTCCCACACTATCCCACCCCTCCTCCCACACTATTCTTCTCCCCCTCCCACGCATCCTCCCGCATGGCGTCATAGGGTATTTTCCCGGCCTACGCACGCCCACGCTCTTTCAAGTCCAGACAAAATGCGCTTGCACGCGGTGCTGTCTGACCACGCACGCGCCCCTGCTCAAGCGACCCATCCTGTGACCTCCCACGCCTCCTGCACTCACACCCACGCCCCCTGCACCACCACCCACGCCTTCTATACACAAACACGATCTCCATTGCTTCCCACGCCACTTACACGACCTCCCACGCCACCAACATGGTCTGCCACGCCTCCTACATGACCTCTTAAGCTACTTAATCGACCTCCCACGCCTCCTACATGATTTGCCGCGCCTTTGGACTTGTTATATTTACACGTTTAAATGTAATCTTCTGATCTCTGGCTTACAGTCACTTGCCTGCGGGGGCAGTGGGACGAAATTAAAAATATAAAGCTGAATCACACGAAAATGTCAGCGGTGAACCTTCTCCAATGTAGAAAAAAAATTGCCATAATTATATTGAATTCAAGGTATTATCGACATTTTGAACCAGGAGCGGATTGTAGCATGTTTGGAACAGGACAAACTTCACCCTTCTGGTCTAGACCTGCTCAAGCGTCGGGACGCGAAGATCAACCCCTCTCTGCAAACCTTCCCTTCAGTACACTCGATAAATATGCATATAAATAACGCACATTCATTATATAGGATTAAAAATTAACCAGAATTTAGGCAATAATCAGTTGGCTTATGGAATCCAGCCTACAGATGGCAGAAGCGGCCGACTGATATAGCCGATGAGTCGCTGGAATTTTTATTTATTTAACGAAAACCAATTAAGCGAAGTAATAAGAACACTCAATACTGGCTGGAGTGCCTTTGTGAGCCGAATCATATATTTAAAGACATTATATCCATCTGCCTGAAATATAGATGTATGCCTCTATCCGGGTTGCCTGTAGGATGTTATGCGGAATTTCAGAATGTTATGGTAGAATGTTCAGAATGATAACACCAACACAGTGCAGCTTAGCCTCTCAATGGCATGTTTTGCGACGTTAGAATACAAGTATTCAGTTAAGGTTGACATAAACAAAACTTTAGCCATTGATAAAGTACGATGCGCAGTTAAAGCAAATATTGAGCCCTAATTTGGACAGTTGTTCTGAGTCATAATATGTCTGTTATAAATTGATATTCGCTGACTTCAAACATGGTGTCTTCGTTTTTCATCTTAAGTATTTCTACTCACACACACAACTGAAATCTGTAACATCATACCTGGAAAAGGTTTCGGGAGTTCTTCTACTCCCCGAGCCAGGCTCGACATGGTTACAGTAAATAGCTAATAATTCACATAGACTACCGAGGATCGAACTCGGAACTGAAAAATATAAGGTGGTCGCTTTATAAAGCAGCCGGACCATCAATCAGCCGCCTTTTCTTCCTGCCTAAACTACACAAAAGTAATCTGTCAATCATCTATGACTTCCCACAGTATTCTCATCCCACTTCTTGTCACCTCCGTCCTGACAGGTAGACATAATACCCCCCTCCTCCCCCCCCCCTTGTCCACGTCTTGGGCACACAGCAACCTGTCTCCAGATGTCAAACTGGTTAACATGCAACAGACAGACAGACAAAGCGAGTGGCGGATGACACCACCTTGGAAGCTCCTGATTACTCCCTACACGTTGATGGATGTACAGTACACGGAAATGCACTGTTTACGATGCTTGAATCTGGCGGAGTTGCTAAGAGTGACGGGGGATGCTGCACAACCTCTCTGTCGCTACACAACAGCCCAGATGTGTGACGATGTCTTAACACACACACACACACACACACACACACACACACAAACTAGGCAGTGGAAACAGGAGGCCAGGCACAGGATACAGAATAGGAGACGAAGTACTTAATGAAACAGAGAGAAAGATCTAGGAGTTGATATCACACCAAACCTGTCTCCTGAAGCCCACATAAAGAGAATAATGTCTGCGGCATATGCGAGGCTGGCTAACATCAGAACGGCGTTCAGGAACCTGTGTAAGGAATCATTCAGAATCTTGTACACCACATATGTAAGACCAATCCTGGAGTATGCGGCCCCAGCATGGAGCCCGTACCTTGTCAAGCACAAGACGAAGCTGGAAAAAGTCCAAAGGTATGCTACTAGACTAGTCCCAGAACTAAGAGGCATGAGTTATGAGGAAAGGCTGCGGGAAATGCACCTTACGACACTGGAAGACAGAAGAGTAAGGGGGGACATGATCACAACCTACAAAATCCTCAGGGGAATCGACCGGGTAAACAAGGATGAACTATTCAACACTGGTGGGACGCGAACAAGGGGACACAGGTGGAAGCTGAGTACCCAAATGAGCCACAGAGACGTTAGAAAGAACTTTTTCAGTGTCAGAGTAGTTAGTAAATGGAATGCACTAGGAAGTGATGTGGTGGAGGCTGACTCCATACACAGTTTCAAATGTAGATATGATAGAGCCCAGTAGGCTCAGGAATCTGTACACCAGTTGATTGACGGTTGAGAGGCGGGACCAAAGAGCCAGAGCTCAACCCCCGCAAGCACAATTAGGTGAGTACAATTAGGTGAGTACACACACACACACACACACACACACACACACACACACACACACACACACACACACACACACACACACACACACACGTCTTATCAATTCTGTATTATTGTGGTTTATAGGACGGAGAAACCTTATATGCTTAGATATTTGTGAGAGAGGCTGAATTTTTTGGACTGGATTACGTTTGATGTAACTTTTTGATGCTTTAGAATGACTTTAAATGTAGAAGGTCACTAATGGCAACGTTGACATTTGCTCGCAGCTTGTATTACAGACCTCAAGTGTCCTTTTTAAAGAGAAGCTTTTTTTCCTTCTTATTTTTCTCTACTCTATCTCTCTCGTTTTTTTCCTTAACCTATAACATTTTCTTCACGTGTCTTGTGCACAATCTTTTCTTCCCAGTGTCTTGGAGACTATACACTGCTCTCTTGTCATTTTCCAGCATGTAACTTTTCAGCAAATTCCGCATATTAATTTTCCTCTCCAATCAAATTTAAGTTATATTTGCCTATCCTTATCTATCCTTACTCTTCCTGCCTCCTCACTTCATCACATGGGTGGTGATGACGGCGCTCATCACCATCACAGCCAAGCTTGTCACGGCTGTTCCTCTTTCATGAATAATAATCATAAAAACGCATAAGACCCGCAAACTTTCGTGAAGGTTAAAAAAAAAGTTAGAAGAGCACCGAGAGCTTCACTCCAGCCCCAGGTCTTCCAGGACTCCAGCCCCGGGTCTTCCAGGACTCCAGCCCCGGGTCTTCCAGGACTCCAGCCCCGGGTCTTCCAGGACTCCAGGCCCGGGTCTTCCAGCACTCCAGCCCGGGTCTTCCAGCACTCCAGCCCCTGGTCTTCCAGCACTCCAGCCCGGGTCTTCCAGCACTCCAGCCCCGGGTCTTCCAGCACTCCAGCCCCGGGTCTTCCAGCACTCCAGCCCGGGTCTTCCAGCACTCCAGCCCTGGATCTTCCAGCACTCCAGCCCCGAGTCTTCCAGCATTCCAGCCTGGATTTCCCGTCACTCCAGTATACATCACTCCTGAATTCAACAACCACCTCTACAACTCACAGCACCAGGGACCTCAATGAGCCCTACCGAGCCCGCGCCCTTTCTCCAGCCCGCCCCCCTCTCCAGCCCGCCCCTCTCTAGCCTGCCCCCTCTCTAGCCTGCCCCCTTTCTAGCCTGCCCCCTCTCCAGCCCAGACACCCCCATCACGTATATCCCCTCACTCCCCTCCCCTTAGAAAATTTCAGGCGAAAATATAAACCCCAAGAAACAAGACAATTTAACGATATACCTCCCATGCGATAGTTGGTACACACGCCGGGTTGAGGAGAGCACACAAGCGCGGGGAGACGGAGCCCCGGGAGACAGCAAACAGTACCGAGAATGTGTTTGTTTGGAGCAACTGACGGTGGCGTCGACGGTGGCGTCGCTCCGACTGTTCAATCTGTATGCAGATAGCTTGGCAGCACACGAAAATAAATAGCCTTTGATGAAGTACAAATAGCGGAGAGAGATTGTCCCGAGCCGTGATGGAGTGCGGCCAGCCTGGTGTTGGCAAATACTGAGTAATGAACAGTAAGGTGATACGCCGCCCTCAGGTTCCAAGTGGCGGACCAGACACATGTAGCCCACGGGAAATAACCAAATATATGTACATAGCATTTTTCATTCGAAACACATGCGGCGTGAGCATCCTACAAGGTCAGAGTGAGAGATGTGAGCATCCTACGAGGTCAGGGAGAGACGTGAGCATCCTACGAGGTAAGCAAGAGACCTGATCATCCTAGGAGGTCAGAGTTAGAGAGATGGGTCCCGCCAGCCTGTACTCGCTTGACAAGCTCCACATCAATCATTTACAAGTTTGCGTGAGACTAAGAAATCCTGAAGTGATCTTAAAAGATAATTACTCGCTGTGTAAGGCAAAATTTTTAAATTTCTTTATTCTCTCCTGCTCTTGGAAAATGGAAGATAATTACGTATTCTACAAGAACAAATAAGCTCGTACTATGGAAAGAAATTAAATATAAACCGTCGAAAATACTCCCATTTCAGCAGGAACTTGACTCGGACACGAAGGGAAAATACAGATAAGAAGAAATAATATGGAGTCCAAACTTAGGAAATTAAACTTCTTCTCAATCAATGGGCTCCTCGTGCTCTGCTGCTTGTTACTGGTCTTGCTTTTCATTGTGTTCCTCTTGGACTTATTCATTGTGTTCCTTTTGGACTTACTCACTGAGTTCCTCTTGAACTTACTCATTGGGTTCCTCTTGGACTTACTCATTGTGCTTCTCTTGGACTTACTCATTGTGCTCCTCTTGGACTTACTCATTGTGTTCCTCTTGGACTTACTCATTGGGGTTCCTCTTGGACTTACTCATTGGGTTCCTCTTGGACTTACTCATTGTGTTCCTCTATGTGAAAGAGCGCTATGCCAAATGTTATTGTGAGCAGTAAATGGAACGCACAAAGAATCAAGTCACGGGTTTATGTTAACTAGAATATACAGGTCTCTGTATATTCTAAGGTCTCTGATGCATGAGTGAGATGTGCACACAGAACTGTCTATCAATTGATAATTATTTTATGGAGTACTTCTCTTTGAAACATGGTTTAGTCAAAGCGCTACACAACAAACACTCTCAGTCAGCAACTTACACTGAAGTAAGTCCAACCGTCCTCAAGACCAAGCCAAAACTGCCAACATACACCACATCTACTGCCCCGTGGTTATATATATATATACTCTTCTACGAATTCAACGAACCCCATTTAACAACACGCATCATGCCCAATAACATTTTAAAACTTTGTGGAGTTAGTTTTTCAACTTCCTTTCCAATTGAAAAACATAAGAAATGTTGATAAAATTCGTGCTCAAACTTTGTGTCTTTATCGGACTAGTCTACATCTGCCTCGACAGGTTAACTCGAGAGCATAGTTTCGAACGCTTCTGGTTAAGCAAAACCACTTTAAATTTGACGCTAATCAAATCATGAGAACGGGTTGATTTCTTACTTGAAGGCAAAATTTTAATCTGATGCAAAAATGCTCGCCAAAAATTCAGATATAACGAGACTGGCGCATTGTACGCTCATGGCAACCACCTCGCTCGTATGCTCTTCCAAAAAAATAATGCTCCAAGCAACAAATATGAACAAAGCTGGAAATGTTAACACACGAGCACTCGTTTAGGCTTAATCCAACTCATAATTACAACCTCACCTTTATTATGAAATCTCTTCCAGTAACAACTACTTATTTAATTCTTGTTTCTATTCAACCCAACCACTTGAACTGTAGAGTAGAGCGACGGTCTTGCTCCTTACAGGTCGGCGTTCAATCCCCGACCGTTCATGTGGATGAGCACCATTTCTTTCCTCCGTCCTATCCTAAATCTTTATCCTCATATTCCTACCAAGTGCCATACAGTCGTAGTGGCTTAGTGCTTTCCCCTGACAATTGCTTTACATTATCTTGTTTCTATTGAAATAACAATAATCCTTTAACGACAAAACCCTCAAGAATTAAGGCAATTGTAATATTTTCTTATAGGAATAGCTTGCCGTATGAATATAGTCCACTCTTAATATAGGAAGGATCCCTAAGTACAACTGCTCGTATTCTCTTCCCCTAAAGTGTAACCTAAGTAAAAAATACAGGTCGACATATAAACAGAAAGGTGTATTCTGCAGTGTATATACATTTTAGTCCTCGATAATATTCAGAACAAAAGTTAATTATCAGGAAAGAACGTTAAGTCGTTACGACAATATAGCGCTTGGACGGGATATGAAGCTAAGGATTTGGGATATGATTGAGGGAAGTCATGGTGCTCAACCAATTGGACGGTTGGGGATTGAAGGCCCAAGTGGCTTGTACTGAGCTGTCTACTCGTTCTTATGGTAGCCTCAGTAGCCTCCTGGTTGACAGGTCTGAAGCCCAATACCAAAACAGCAAAAATGTTTTTCCCCCTCTTTGGAACGAAGTCTTCTTTAAGCACAGGCTTCCCTTCACGAAAAGGCTCTCACTAAACAAAATCCAGGTTTCCTTGCTAGTGGTGGCGGGGACGGGGCTTGACGCGGTGGGCGGAGTCGAACCGAGGGTCCTCCATTATGTATGACCAATTTTCCTCTCCGCCGAGCTGTAGGTCCACCAGGAGACATTTAGGGTGTTCTGCATAATTCTGAACGCCGGAAGAGACTTTTGGGGCTGTGAATGGACGAGGGGTAAGACAAAGAGAAGTTCAAAATTCCAGTTACCTAAAGAAATAGCGCGATAAAGCGTAACAGAAATGGAATATGGTTTAGAAGAGCTTTGTAGTCAGCGGAGAGATTTGAGGGTGTGGGGAAGGAGTAAAGGAGAGAGAAAGAGAAAGAGAGAGAGAGAGAGAGAGAGAGAGAGAGAGAGAGAGAGAGAGAGAGAGAGAGAGAGAGAGAGAGAGAGAGAGAGAGAGAGAGAGAGAAGAGAGAGAGAAAGAGAGAGAGAGAGAGAGAGAGAGAGAGAGAGAGAGAGAGAGAGAGAGAGAGAGAGAGAGAGAGAGAGAGAGAGAGAGAGAGAGAGAGAGAGAGAGAGAGAGAGAATAACGCGGAATTTGGGGTTATTTGAGATCTCACTGTACAAACAGGCGAAATCTCACTGTCAAGTACAAGAACAGTGTTTATAACTAAAGATTCCCACCGGGTCAAAGCTCAAGCACCAACGAGGACATTACAATACTGACCAGCTTCAGTTAGAAGCTCAGAATTTATAGTCTGAAGTCAATATAAGACGGCAATCTTAACCAATAGTTTAGAAACCAAATATTGGAGGAAAAAAATAATAATAATATTAATACCAAAAATAATACAAATAATAAGTACAAATAAAACAGACGTAATGGAATATTTACAATAGGAATAAAAATTAAATAATTACAAATTTTTAATAAATGCGCATCGAGATGCATTGTTCCCAGAATATTGTTCGTCTATTAACAGGTAAAGATTAGGAATGTCTCATTCAAAACATTATTGGTGTTATAAGTTCCTTGTGCAGAGCAAAGTAAACAATGCTGTACATTGTATTGGTGGGGTTGTGCAAGAGATGGGATAGACGGGCGGGGGAATATATGGTGATGGTGAGGAGGAAGGGGAGGGGTAAATAGTGAGGGGGAAGAAAGAGGGGTATCTATACGGGTAGATGGAGGGAGGGTAGGAGGGTATGATGATGCAAATTCTCGTGAGCGAGTTTCCTTTTATGCTGTTGTACCGACGGGAACATGGAGCACGGGCGGCCAGGAGCACGGACCGCCCTCACACCCGGCCAGAAGCACGCCCGCCGCCACACCCGGCCAGGTGCACGCCCCCCCCCCACACCCGGCCAGGAGCACGGCCGCCCCCACACCCGGCCAGGTGCACGCCCCCCTGCCACACCCGGCCAGGTGCACGCCCCCCCGCCACACCCGGCCAGGAGCACGCCCCCTCGCCACACCCGGCCAGGAGCACGCCCCCCGCCACACCCGGCCAGGTGCACGCCCCCCGCCACACCCGGCCAGGTGCACGCCCCCCCCCCCCCGCCACACCCGGCCAGGAGCACGCCCCCTCGCCACACCCGGCCAGGAGCACGCCCCCCGCCACACCCGGCCAGGTGCACGCCCCCCGCCACATCCCGGCCAGGAGCACGGCCGCCCCCCACACCCGGCCAGGAGCACGACCGCCCCCACACCCGGCCAGGTGCACGCCCCCCGCCACACCCGGCCAGGAGCACGCCCCCCGCCACACCCGGCCAGGAGCACGCCCCTCGCCACACCCGGCCAGGAGCACGCCCCCCGCCACACCCGGCCAGGTGCACGCCCCCCGCCACACCCGGCCAGGTGCACGCCCCCCGCCACACCCGGCCAGGAGCCGGGTGTGGCGGGGGGCGTGCATGTGTTCTACTAAGCCTATTGTCTTTTAGCTTTATTTTCCCCTGACTTCCATAAAATTTAAACACACAGAAAGCTGGTACTTCCGATCAAAGCAGCTACTACAAGTACTATCCCCTCAAGATGGGTTGACCCCTTCACTAATACCCTACACTGAGAAAGGTAGTCGACTCTCGACAGCTGAAGAAACCTTCAGCTCGAGTTGACCAGACCACACACTAGAAGGTGAAGGGACGACGACGTTTCGGTCCTGTCCTGGACCATTCTCAAGACAATCGACTTGAGAATGGTCCAGGACGGACTGAAACGTCGTCGTCCCTTCACCTTCTAGTGTGTGGTCTGGTCAACATACTTTAGCCACGTTATTGTGACTCATCGCCTTCATGCTAGGTCATCTTGCCCTCGTTAAAATCTCCCCTATGTTGAGGCATTCTGCTGCCGTGATATCTGTACATATACTGTTAATCATTCCCTGATAACGGTTTTGCTAGCTAACAATTGATAACATATTTGGGATAAAACCACAGTGACTGGCATCATCACCGACAGTGACACAGTGACTGGCCTCATCGACAGTGACACAGTGACTGGCACCATCAACAGTGCCACAGTGCCTGGTAGTGCCACCCAGGCGTGACCCGAGTAAAGGTAACGACCCCATCCGTCAAGGTAATGAACATGTAAATCTCACCCAGGACGATCAACCCCTTGCACACCCTTCCAGCCTCCTCATCTCCCACCAACCAACCCATCCCCTCCCCTGATGCCCCTGTTACCTAGCCGGAAATAGGTACCTGGGAGTTAGACAGCTGCTACGGGCTGCTTCCTGGGTGTACTCACCTAACTGTACTCACCTAATTGTGCTTGCGGGGGATGAGCTCTGGCTCTTTGGTCCCGCCTCTCAACCGTCAATCAACAGGTGTACAAGTTCCTGCGCCTATTGGACTCTATCATATCTACACTTGAAACTGTGTATGGAGTCAGCCTCCACCACATCACTGCCTAATGCATTCCATTTGTCAACCAACCATTTGTATGTTTGTATGTGTGTATGTGTGTGTGTGTGTGTGTGTGTGTGTGTGTGTGTGTGTGTGTGTGTGTGTGTGTGTGTGTGTGTGTGTGTGTGTGTGTGTGTGTGTGTAAAGAAAAAAATTATTAGTTAGTTAGTACTTAGTAACAGTTGATTGACAGTTGAGAGGACGGGCCGAAAGAGGCAGAGCTCAATTCCCCGCACGCACAACTAGGTGAATACACACACACGCACACACTCACTCACGCTGTCACGATATCGCAGTCCATCAACAAATTACTGGACCCTCTTTGAGACCTACTCACCCACAACCAACGCAAATAACTCGCAATGAATACTTTACTGATGATAAGATATACATTAACTTTTGCAATAAGGTTGACATCTCTTTGCATCTCAATTTGGATGCGTTATTTTGGTCAAGCAAGATATCGCTTGGAAGAGCTCTGACATATTCGTTGGCGTCGCGTTACAGGTAACGGATTAGAGTAACCAATTAAAACATGAGAATAACGGAAACTGCAGGAGGCCTACTGGCCTAACCGAAGCCTCTCGTATTTATATACTCCCAAACTCACTCATATATGTCTAACCTACGCTTAAAACAACCCTGCATATATTTTGTTTCCCAGTAATGTGGGCTCTACAACCCTGCTTCACAACCAGCATTTACCCAAGTGTTTCCTCAATGTAAATTTATCCAAATCATGTTGACCAGACCATACACTAGAAGGTGAAGGGACGACGACGTTTCGGTCCGTCCTGGACCATTCTCAAGTCGATTACACAATCGACTTGAGAATGGTCCAGGACGGACCGAAATGTCGTCGTCCCTTCACCTTCTAGTGTATGGTCTGGTCAACATACTTTAGCAACGTTATTGTGACTCATCGCCTGCTTATCCAAATCATATATATTGTTTAGTGTTCTATTTTGTATTGATATATTTAAAACGTTATTTATATCCCTATACTATAGACAATTACCCGTTTGTTTACAGTATTCATGTCGCTCCCTACTCTTCGTCTCTCTAGTGAATGTAAATTTAGCTTTTTAAATTTTCTTTATTTGGAAAGTTAATATTTCCTGGGAAAGTTAATATTTTCCTTTGTCATTTTTCTCTGCACGTGCTGAAGTAAATTAATGCCCTTCCTGTAGTGCGGAAACCAAACCTCAACTGTATTAAATTAAAATTAAATTAAATTTTTTATTCAGGTAAGGTACATACATACAAGGTAAGATACAGAGTTGATGGATTTATAGATAGAGCTAGTGCATACAATGCCTAAAGCCACTATTACGCAAAGCGTTTCGGGCAGCCTTATTACCTAACTAAGGCTTAATCACGGCAAGATAAGGTGTGAGAGTAACATTAGATTTATTGCTAAGGCTTCTATAAATAAATCCTAGTGTCCTATTTTCTTTAATTTCGCATATTTAGGGCAATGATTTTTTGATGTAAGATTCTTACCATGAGAACCTTGGATCTTATCTCTCCTCAAGACACCAGTGGACACTTAAGACTTCCTTCCATCCAGGCAAACTTGTCCTCTACGTCCATCATTCTCACCCTAGAGTAGCTGTTGTGCCCACACTTCATTAAGTCCGAGAGCACACCGTGCTCTCGGACGTAGGTTCGAATCCTCGTCACAACCCTTGTGGATTTGTTCATTAGCTGTTGTGACCTGCTCGTTAATACAGCAACACTAATAACTCGCTAATTAACAAACTTTTCTGTAAATAATGCAGTTTCGGCGTTCTTGCTTTTCCTTTTGTAATTCTGAGATAAAGAACTCATCTATAACTTTTGGAAATCTGGAGAAAGTGACGATAATGATTAGGAAAACTGAACAAATCCACAGTGGCCGTGATAAAGCCTCTGGATCCTTGTGGGTGAAGTAGTACCTCCTGATTGCAATTCTCTTTACCATGTCGTGGCGCAGTTGACTAGAGCGTGCATCTGGGAACCTTCAGCGCATAGGTTCGAATCCTCATCACGGCTCCCGAGGTATTTGTTCATTGATATATCACGATAATATGATTTCTCTGTGTATTACGAAAACGTTTAGGTGTGTATCATTTATACTTTGGGTGGACTTCAACGAACAAATATATATATATATATATATTTTTTTTTTGAGATATATACAAGAGTTGTTACATTCTTGTACAGCCACTAGTACGCGTAGCGTTTCGGGCAAGTCCTTAATCCTATGGTCCCTGGAATACGATCCCCGCCGCGAAGAATCGTTTTTTCATCCAAGTACACATTTTACTGTTGCGTTAAACAGAGGCTACAGTTAAGGAATTGCGCCCAGTAAATCCTCCCCGGCCAGGATACGAACCCATGACATAGCGCTCGCGGAACGCCAGGCGAGTGTCTTACCACTACACCACGGAGACTGTGATATCAATGCCAAAGAAAAACTAGAACTGGGAAATGATAATATATCTTTAACGTGTAAGACAAGATTCTTTGTAGTTATTTCACTCCAGCAAAAATGGGATATCTGAGCGAAGTGGCTCATTATGGAGGCAGAAAATATCATTATTATTTTTTTCGTCATAAAAGTTCTTTTCTCCGACTATCTGCCAGTCCGGCGCCTGTTATTATCATTCTTTCTTCATTCTCTTTTTCTTTCTACTTAGTTCTCGCTCCCTCCTTTCTCTCCAGTTTACCCTCTTCTCTCTCATTACCTTCCTAGTCTCTCACTCCTACACACACACACACAAAGACAAATAAATAAGCGTGTGTGTGTGTGTGTGTGTGTGTGTGTGTGTGTGTGTGTGTGTGTGTGTGTGTGTGTGTGTGTGTGTGTGTGTGTGTGTGTGTGTGTGTGTGCATATAACTGCGTAAGTGCGCACATATATGCGTGTTCTCACCTATCTGTGTTTGGACATCTATGCTTCATCTCCTGGAACCGTTTCTTATATCTGGGCCGTCTGGCATAAAGTTGGACTTCAACAAATTTACTTCTGAAGCCTCAACACTCACCCTAGTTCATTCCACCCTACACTGAAAGATGATATTCCTACAGCTCAACCTCTTGTTGAACTTTCAAGTGCGTCTTCTAGTCTAAGTTCAGCATAAGATCCAGGTAAAGTTATGGAGAGCAATCACTTCGGCACAAAATAAGGCGACGTTACCTAACCAAACTTTTAAATCTTTGCTGTGTTGCTCATGCCACAGACTTAAGTATATACGCTACACGCGTGGCTTATAGATACCTGCATGACTACTTATTTCAACTCGTGTAGGGCAGCCTGGTGTTTGGTAACCATGTGCGCGCTGCTGAATCCCTCCTCCATCGTTGTCCATTTCGTGACAAAAGTACAAAAACTGACTATCGGCTGGAGCTGATACTACACAAAAAACGGGCCATAGCCGGGATTTTTTTCATTCGAGGTTTGCCTCAAAGACTATTATGAGGAGGCTGGGAGAGGGAATAAGCCTCTAGGCTGGAAGAAGGCGGACCCAAACCCTCGGTGAAAAGCACGCACAACGCATTAGAGGAGATTTTAGGTCTCTCCAATGCTGTTTCCATGTTTTTGTCTCCTACCATCCCCTCTTCTTGTATGTTTTGCGTTATATGATAATTAAAGGTTACAATTGTTATACATTATGAGTTCCAGTACAGCTAGGTATGAATTGTGCTAGTGCTCGCTTAATTGTTTAGGGCACTAGTGATTAAGAGAGTATATGGCGTGACTGTGCTTGAAGTTATCACACACGTGACAGAGAGTATGGCGTGAACGTGTTCCAAGAGAGTATGGCGTGAACGTGCTCCAAGAGAGTATGGCGTGAACGTGCTCCAAGAGAGTGTGGCGTGAACGTGCTCCAAGAGAGTATGGCGTGAACGTGCTCCAAGAGAGTATGGCGTGAACGTGCTCCAAGAGAGTATGGCGTGAACGTGCTCCAAGAGAGTATGGCGTGAACGTGCTCCAAGAGAGTATGGCGTGAACGTGCTCCAAGAGAGTATGGCGTGAACGTGCTCCAAGAGAGTATAGGCGTGAACGTGCTTAACTTATCACACACATGACAGCTTCTAAACTTGATGGGTTTAGTCCAACACATATATTGTCCGAGAACGACGTAAATCATGTTTTGTCCGTAGAGGGCGGTGGAGGACGGGTTGGCTGGTAACTGATTGATGTAAGCTTCGGGAACATGGTCAGATGTGGTGTAAGATACCAAATTCTCCTGTTTGTTGGACATATTGGAGTTAATAAGTCCTCCTAGGTGATATGTTGCCATTTTCCTTGCTGTGTCTACGTGTGTATGTATGTATATGTGTGTGAGGGGGAAGAATGGAGTGCTGGAATTCGCTGGAGGTGTTCGAACGTGTGTGAATATGATGCACGAAGCTTGGTGTTGTGTTCGTTGATGTTGTTTACGCGCCGTGATCTTCAACTGAATCTTGGTGAAATAATACGCCATCTACCGTCTCTATGGCTGGCATCAATCATTACCATTCCACCGTTAATTACGAGCGTCTCACCGAAAAAAAAGTAATCGAGGCTAAAGTCATCATAGACCATTGACGCGCGATGATATTTTTTTTTGCATGTTCCCTTTTCCATTTATTTTGCAAAGTCGTGATGAATCTTTTCCTCTCGCCTCCCCCGTCCACTACCCATGTACCCCGTGGCGGATATTAAAGAGCCTGGGAGTGCGTAAATAGCGAGGGTTCCCAGGAGTGGAGGCACTCCAATTATACTACACATCGCCGCCCTGACTTTCATCCTTCATACCACATCAAACGCACTGGGGAATAAAAACCATACGCCCGACTGTCCACGCAAAATTGTTTGGTGATAACGGCTGCAACAAGTCTGTGCGTTTGAGGTCATGTATGCATACACATGCACGCACACACGCGTACACACGCGTACACACGTACACATACACACACACACACACACACACACACACACACACACACACACACACACACACACACACACACACACACACGAGCTCAGGAATCTGTACCCCAGTTAATTGACAGTTGAGAGACGGGACCACACAGGCCAAACTCAACCCCAGAAGCACAACTAGGTGAGTACAACAAGATGAGTACAAACACAATGTCAAAGAAATAAATCATTAGGTGGGACTTGGAAGATTATTTTCCTTCTCTCTCAACCCGGTGTTCACACGACGGATAAACAGAACCTGCAACACAGACCCACGCTAAGCACCAGCAGCCATAACAACCTCATCTCGGACTGCTCCACACAGCCGTAACTCACAGAAACAAGACAGGAGAGGGAAACATATAAGACTGACATACCACAAAGTAGAATTTCAGGAGAATTAGGAAACTCTTGGGCTATATTAAGGGAAGATGAGAGCTGAGAGGTAGGACCACTCAGCATATGGCTTACCCACACGTCTTCAGAAGTAAACAAGTTGGCTCCCATTCTAAGAGACAAAGGGGGAAAAATAGCAGGATACATTCTCTTTCACCCTAAGAAGGTAAGAAAGGAGCAGAGGTTAAAAGTAATGAAGAAAGCCCGAAATGAACATAACAAACTGAGAAAGTATAAGTAAACTTATACTGCTTCCGAAGTAAAAGTTCAACCGGAAGGTATACATAGCCACGATAGAAAATATACAACAAAACAAATGAAAGCTAGAGATGAGTTGACCAGACTGAGAACTGCAGCAAGGTTCGCACTTTATTCAACGTTTCCAGTGTGTTCATAACTAAGAGGTGAGTGGCACTGTAACATCTGGAAAGCTGATGGTACGCCCAAAAGTGGTGGAGAAATAAGAGGAAGAAACAAGAGACCTAAGAGAGGCTGCCTGGCCGGATAAAACATCATGTATGCTGAAGGAGGAAGCACAAGAATTATGCTAAAACTTGCTAGGATACACAGAGCATCCTTTAATGTGCACTTGCTATGTATTTTTAACAATTATGCGTTGCTGTTGCATTGGGGCTGCAGAGTGGGGCTTCAGAGTGGGGGCTGAAGAGTGGGGGCTGCATAGTGTGGGCTGCATACTGGAGCTGCAGAGTGGTGGCTGCATAGTGGGGGCTGCAGGGTGGTGCTGCAGAGTGGGGGGCTGCAGAGTTGTGCTGCATAGTGGGGGCTGCAGAGTGGGGGGCTGCAGAGTGGGGGCTGCAGAGTGGGGCTGCAGAGTGGGGCTGCATAGTGGGGGCTGCATAGTGGTGCTGCAGAGTGGGGGCTGCAGAGTGGGGCTGCATAGTGGGGGCTGCAGAGTGGTGCTGCATAGTGGGGGCTGCAGAGTGGGGGCTGCAGGGTGGTGCTGCATAGTGGGGCTGCAGGGTGAAGATACAAGGTGGGGCTGCAGAGTGTACCTACAGGGCGAGGCTATGGGGTGAGGATGTAGGGGTGAGGCTGTGTGGTGAAATTACAGATGTTATTACACGGTAGGGATGTAGTGTGTGTGGGAGGGCGTAATGAGCAACAGCCCTTCCTGGCGAGGGGTGCAATAATTACCTTTAGTGTTGCGAGCATTAGCTCATTCTGCATCACACACACACACACACACACACACAACAAAAATTAGTAACATTTACATTAGAGTTCTGAAGATGCATATACTACAACAACAGGGGGGAGAGTAGAAATAGCCTAAGCTACTCTATCCCTTTGAGATGTATTTCTTTCTTGTCTCAATAAACATACTTGAACTTGAACTAAACATTCTGCCGTTCCTCGAGCACCAAGACACTCCCACTCAACCAATGATGGAGGAGACACAGAAACAACAAAGAACACAAACAAAAATATTATTCCACGGGAGCATTTTAGATTATTTGTGAACGCGAGGATAAAATATACAATGTTTCGGATGTTCCTCAGACTAGCTGAGATAAAAATAGATAATAGAGATAGAAATATAAATACAAATAGATAATAGAGATAATGGCGCCCCCCCCCTTGTTGATGAAGCAGCAACACAAACAGCCACACCCAAACGACGCAGCTGTGTGCGTGTAACGAGGCCATGAAAGAAGAGAAGGTACCTAACATCTTGAGAGCAAGATGCAGGGGTGTAGCGGTACACGAGAGCAAGATGCAGGGGTGTAGCGGTACACGAGAGCAAGATACATGGGTGTAGCGGTACACGAGAGCAAGATACATGGGTGTAGCGGTACACGAGAGCAAGATACATGGGTGTAGCGGTACACGAGAGCAAGATACATGGGTGTAGCGGTACACAAGAGCAAGATACATGGGTGTAGCGGTACACGAGAGCAAGATACATGGGTGTAGCGGTACACGAGAGCAAGATACATGGGTGTAGCGGTACACAAGAGCAAGATACATGGGTGTAGCGGTACACGAGAGCAAGATACATGGGTGTAGCGGTACACAAGAGCAAGATACATTGGTGTAGCGGTACACAAGAGCAAGATACATGGGTGTAGCGGTACACAAGAGCAAGATACATGGGTGTAGCGGTACACAAGAGCAAGATACACGGGTGTAGCGGTACACAAGAGCAAGATACACGGGTGTAGCGGTACACAAGAGCATGATACACGGGTGTAGCGGTACACAAGAGCAAGATGCATGGGTGTAGCGGTACACAAGAGCAAGATACATGGGTGTAGCGGTACACAAGAGCAAGATGCATGGGTGTAGCGGTACACAAGAGCAAGATACATGGGTGTAGCGGTACACAAGAGCATGATACATGGGTGTAGCGGTACGCAAGAGCAAGATACATGGGTGTAGCCGTACAAGAATGACAACGAACACAAACATCATTCAGAATGTCAACAAAGATGCTACCGAAGGTTCCAGTTTCCGTGTCCCTCGAGTGTGTCAGACGAACTTCCTTGTTAACCCGCCACTGACCACAATACACACTCTCCCTCGAGCTGACCATCTTGCCTAACCGTTTCACCCTCTCTCACCACCGACTTATTTACATGACAGGCTCGTTCGCTCGCGGGAACTGATGGTGTTTTGTAGTGTGCTTGGCACCAGGACCCTTTAATGTGTATAGAGCATCACTAGATGGATAATATCCTGTGGCGGATGGTGGCCCGAGGCGCAGTCACAATTGAATGATCCCGGGTTAAATTTCCGCACAGGGAAAGACGTTTGGGCACGTATCCTTACGACTAATGTTTATGTTCATGTAGTTGTACATAGGTATCCGGGAGCTAAGCAACTGTTGTGGGGTTGCATCCTAACAGGATTTCTCTCCCTGACAACTGGAAGCCATGTTGTTTACCCCCCCCACCCCCTCTCTCTCTCCTGCAAACTAGAACAGATAGACATTTCCACGTACATGTATGTAAATAATGAAAAATGCGCGGGAACACTTCAAGAGTAACGCAAATACTACGGAAATCACATATCTGATTTCATATTGTTTCCATTTCAGACTTCATGAAAATAATTCAAAGGTGGTAGTTACAGCCTATATTTATTAAAGCCGTTTAACTTAGGCCTTCCTTGACCAGCCTATGTCCGTCCCATACGCTACACTATTCCCCCAGCAAATTTCGATAAATCTACACCAGAAATATATATATATATATATATATATATATATATATATATATATATATATATATATATATATTGCTTTACTCCCACAATTACCTTACTTCCGCCTAACAAAGCAGCGCGCTTGGGGTCTCAAGCTTTCATCTCTAGCAACCTTAATGCTAAAGGGAATATTAAATATGGAATTTCGCTGCCTAAAATATACCAAGTTAACGTTAAAATATAATATGTCAGGATTATAATAGTTGCATACTTCCGTGAGGACAGAAAAAATGTGTTTTTGATCTTATAATGCCATTTATAGGCCGGTGACGGATTTATTTTTCCTTAGGTATAGAAGCAGAGGATTGCAATTTCAATTGTTAATGAAAACCTGGGTCGGTAATTTAATATCCAGTTAACTATGTCCATCTTACGAAACGTGCGTCCAGGGGTCACACGTCCAGACCCTATTTTATTAATCTGTGTGTGTGTGTGTGTGTGTGTGTGTGTGTGTGTGTGTGTGTGTGTGTGTGTGTGTGTGTGTATGTGTGTGTGTGTGTGTGTGTGTGTGTGTGTGTGTGTGTGTGTGTGTGTGTGTGTGTGTGTGTGTGTGTGTGTGTGTGTGTGTGTGTGTGTACCGAGAGAGCCGAGGGGCACTGTTCTGTACCCCAGGAGGCACTGTTCTGTACCCCTGGGGCACTCTGCTACTCACCAGAGGCACTTTGCTTCTCAAGACAGATCACTAGGCTGAGCCAATAATGTATATATCTTACCTGGGTCTTACCTAGAGGGGGGTTCTGGGAGTTCTTATCCATAAGCCCGGCCTGGGGCGTCCCTTGACTTGTGAGAGCTTAGTCTAACAGACTGTTGCTTGAAGCAGCGGCCCGCAGCGGCCCGCAGGGCCACATATCCACTACAACCTGGTTGGTCCGAAAATTTTTGCAGCAAACTGTCTATATTTTCTTGAAAAAGTCTACTTTTTGTTTTCGGCAATATTTATAATACTTCCTAGGAGGATTTTGAACAATAGTGGACCTGTGATGTTCACACAGTGTTCTCTGACTGTGCCTATGGCATCTCTACTCTTCAAAAGGTATTTTCCTCATCTGTCATATCGTTCGCTCCAGTGTGTTGTTATTTCAGTGTAAATTTGGGTCCTGACCTCTCAGTACTTTCCATGTATATATTATGTGCTACATATATCGTAGCCTTTCCAGAAAGTACGTTTTGAGAACTTTGAGACGGTCCAAATAATATAGATGCTTTATCGTGTTTATATATATATATATATATATATATATATATATATATATATAATGTGTGTGTGTGTGTGTGTACTCACCTATTTGTACTCACCTATTTGTGCATGCGGGGGTTGAGCTTTGGCTCTTTGGTCCCGCCTCTCAACTGTCAATCAACTGGTGTACAGATTCCTGAGCCTACTGGGCTCTATCATATCTACATTTAAAACTGTGTATGGAGTCAGCCTCCACCACATCACTGCCTAATGCGTTCCATCCGTTAACTACTCTGACACTGAAAAAGTTCCTTCTAACGTCTCTGTGGCTCATGTGAGTACTCAGTTTCCACCTGTGTCCCCTTGTTCGCGTCCCACCAGTGTTGAATAGTTTATCCTTGTTTACCCGGTCGATTCCTCTGAGGATTTTGTAGGTTGTGATCATGTCTCCCCTTACTCTTCTGTCTTCCAGTGTCGTAAGGTGCATTTCCCGCAGCCTTTCCTCGTAACTCATGCCTCTTAGTTCTGGGACTAGTCTAGTGGCATACCTTTGGACTTTTTCCAGCTTCGTCTTGTGCTTGACAAGGTACGGGCTGTGTGTGTGTGTGTGTGTGTGTGTGTGTGTGTGTGTGTGTGTGTGTGTGTGTGTGTGTGTGTGTGTGTGTGTGTGTGTGTGTGTGTGTGTGCGTGCGTGCGTGTGTGTGTGTGTGTAAATTACGAAAGTTAACACGTGATGAAAAATGTGACAGTGTAAGACCACGGAGGAAGAATTGAAACAGGAAATTTCCTTAAGTACTTTCGTATTTAATAATTCTGATTATTAAATACAAAAGTACTTCAGGAAATTTCCTGTTTCAATTCTTCCTCTGTAGTCTGACACTGTCATATATATATACATATATATTATATATTATTATATATATATATATATATATATATATATATATATATATATATATATATATATATATTTATATATATGTGTGTGTGTGTGTGTGTATTTTATATATAATTCCCCCAAAATTCCGCCAGTGGCCATAAGCTAGACCATTACTACGTCAAAAACTCGCTTCAAGACTTGTAGTTTATTGAGAAGATTAAGGAGAAATATTACGCCAGTTCATCAAGCCAACGAGGACCATTCTTTGCTGTAGCCTTACTTACCTCCGCTATAATTCTTCAGAGTACAAACTCCGCAAAAGACCTAGAGATGCTCCACTTAAGGAAACGGCAGATGCGCGTGTAACCCAAATTCAAACAATTTTGGAACACTAAGAATATAGACGTACTTCCGTTAATATCGTCCAGAGGAGTACCAAGATTATCTTATTTCATACATGATAACGTAAACACTTAAGATATGATTTCTTATGCTATCGCTTTGCCTAATGGTGAACGGTCAAGATAATGGTGAACAAATCAAGATGGTGAACTCTCAAGACACTTTAGAAGCTGGGTAACTCTACCTGTCGTCGGCGACCAAGTTGTTAGCTCCAGAGCAGTCAATCAACACGTCCATTTACCTGAAAAGAAAAATGTTTGTTAGTATTTACATCGTTGATTGTTTATAAGCATTATTTAAAAATAATATTTGATGTACTAAGTTAGTGTTTAACGGAGAGCAACGTACGACATTATTGTATTCCATAATTGTTTTATTCGTGTGTTTGCTAAATTGTTTTTATGTTTGTGCTTCTGAATGGTAATTCTTTTTATCATTTATCATGCAACGAAGGCTCGTGCTTGCCCTCAATATCCAGTTATTTTTATGTATTCCGCAATCATATTTATGTACCTAATTTTATCTTATAATGCTTGATTTATTTTTATTCGCCTCGTATTGAGGGAACAAGGTCGGTGTTTCCTCAGCTGCTCGCCGGCAAGATAACCTTGAACCCTATCTTGAGGTTATCTTGAGATGATTGAACCCTAGATGATTAGATGAACCCTAACCCACACTTCAGAAAACGAAGAAATGATGATGATTCGGTCCGTCCTGGACCATTATGAAGCCTATTACAGGGCTTGATAAAGGTCCAGGCCGGACCAAAACGTCACCGTCAAATATCTATAATATTTAACGTATTTAACAAGCGCTGTTTATAATAATATTTTTACAATGTTATCACATAAGTAATAAGAATTACAAGGCACACAGAAATCACAATGGCGGGGTATATATTAGTAATGATTGTACTAACACCAATTATTAAAATAATTATTACAATAACAATAATTGCAATAATAGTAACAATAAAAAATATAATAATCATTATAATTATTATTTTTATTATTATTATTATTAAGTCATTTTAATCACTGTCGTCCACTGAGATGATAATTACTGAGACCTGCCCGAATACCCAATTAGTAAATCGATGGACAACGTGGGTGGAGACTCCACAAAGCAGCCTTTGTTCTCCTCTCAAACGGGAAATCTGGAGTTTTAATTGGCCAATTACTGTCAAATTACAGAAAATCCTGAGTTTTAATTTGACGATTACAGGCAGGCTTGAATTGGATTTTTTATTGTCTGTCATATATGTCACATGAACCATCAGGTGTTGGTATGAAAACCTGATCACAATATATAAAAGAAGGAAGTGTTTCTGATCTAATTGTTTCGTATATGTTATTTGCGTTTTATGCTGTACTAATAAATTATTACCTTTTTTTAGATTATATATTACACCCACCCACACACACTTGATTGACAGTTGTGAGGCGAGACCAAAGAACCGAAGCTCAACCCCCGCAAGCATAACTAAAGATGAACAGGTTGCATTGTTTTACGTTATCAGAAAGCCGTCGACAGGAGACTTATGCACAAGTTAGAGAAGCAGACAGGAGTGACAGGCTGCAGTGGATTAGTGAGCATCTAAGCAACAGACCAACAGACAGCAACGTGGTCTTTAGTCACAATAATGTGGCTGAAGTCGATTGACAATCGACTTGAGAATAGTCCAGGACGGACCGAAACGTCGTCGTCCCTTCACCTTCTAGTGTGAGGTCTGGTCAGGACAGATCTTAGAGATGTCACTAGCGGAGACCCACACCATCGGTATTCGAACGTATTCTTTTTCATGTATGTAAATGACCATCCAGAGGGGCCAGAGTCATTTCTCTAAATATTTGCTAAGGGGTGCAAAAATAAAATGGGAAAATTAATTCGAAGTTTATGAAGAAACTATAAGATGACCTGGATAAAATAAAGGATTGATACATTAAATTCTTACTCGAGTGTGACTCAAGCAACTGGAGAGTAATGAAACAAGGAGCTGGGAATAAGAGGCCGGACATAAAGTGCAAAAATGGAAGAAGAAATTCTTCCAAAATTAGGACGAATCCCACTTCAAACTGATATTAACGGCATATGCTGGGTTGGCCAACAAAAGAACTGTTTAGAAATCCGATTAAGGACTCATTCAGGACCTTGTATACCACGTATGCCAAACCAGTGCTGCAATATGCGGTGCTTCTGTGGAGTCTGTACCTTTTGTAAGCCACAAAACGAAGTTGGAAAAAGTCCCGAGGCTTGCTACCGGATTCATTACAGAAATGAGAGGTGAGAGTTATGAAGATATACTAATGAATCTTAACAGTCACGTAACTGAAACACAGAAAGGGTTAATGTAGACATAATTACTACATACAAAGTTGTCCGAATTGATAGGACAGAGAGGGGCAGATTATTTGAGACGGGCAGTGCACGGACTAGAGAACACACGTGGACACTAAAGTATCCAAATGAGACACAGATATTAAAAAGATCTTTCAGAGTCAAAGAAGTGAACAAATACAAAGTAGTGGAGGTAGACTTCTAGCACAGATTCAAATGAATATATGGCAGAGCCCAATAGGGCTGGAAACCTGTCCATCAGTTAACATATAGCTGAGAGTCGGGATCAGAGAGCTGAAGCTCAACTACCCGCACAATCACAATTGGGTACACATTGACATTGGGTACGTGTACACACATTGACATTGGGTACGTGTACACACATTGACATTGGGTACGTGTACACAAATAAAAACACCTTTGTTAATTTCCATCGTGCAGTCAAACTTTTTGTTTAGTTTTGACTATGACAGAATAAATTAATGTTTTCTTTTACTTGTTCAGAATGACTGAATAATGAAGAGGGGAGAGGCATGTCTGTTTCAAAATTTGGGCGTCAGTTTTATTTGGCGTTGACAAAACTCAATAAGCAGTGCAAATATGAAGTTCATGTTTGAGGGATGAATGGAATTTACCGAAATAGTAAAATAGTATCTACAACTGCTAATTCCATATATTTATAATCACTTATCATTGAGGATTAGTAGCAACATATATGCTTATCGGCCAGTTTTAAAACCCAGCTGACTGAACACATTCAGATTATAAATGCATTTTTATATCGTTTGTTGTTTGAAGCCTCCTTGCAAGCCAGATTCACGAAGCAGTTACGCAAGCACTTACGAACCTGTAAACCTTTTCTTAATCTTTTGCGGCTTTGTTTCCAATTATTAAACAGTTAATGAGCTCCGAAGCACCAGGAGGCTGTTTATAACAATAACAACAGTTGATTGGGAAGTTTTCATGTCTGTAAACTGTACAATAAATGTAACCAAAGCCGTCAAAGATGGAGGAAAGATGTACATGTTCGTAAGTACTTACGTAACTGCTTCGTGAATCTGGCTCCGGGGAAAGTGAGCACGGGCCGTAGGCGCTCTCCAGCCCAAGTACTTCCAATGGACAAAGTTCTCTTTTCTGTGGAGCCCAGGTCATAGAACTAGGGTGTATAAAATGCTATCTTGATAAACTTAATGGCACACTGAGGGTCAACTATATCTGACATGCTACAATCTCTCTCTACTACTGTTCTTTAATATAGTTAACTCTTCGACGGTAGTTCAGATATTTATCTTGTTACACAGTTCCTCATAACGGCACAGAAAAACAAAAATAACGATCAATTTTACTTTTCCCCTCAATTCGACACTCAACTCTTAATCTTGGGTTTGCAAACCTCCCCAACATCAGGTTAAATTTGGTATGTTTGGCAAATGTTAACTTGGATTTGAAATGATTGGCGATATACTGATTTTTTTTTTCCATAGCTTCAGGTGGGCTGCTCGCTGTCATGGCTTCAGTTGCCATGCACGCTGTCATGGCTTCAGTTGTCATGCTCGCTGTCATGGCTTCAATTGTCATGCTCGCTGTCATGGCTTCAGTTGCCATGCACGCTGTCATGGCTTCAGTTGCCATGCACGCTGTCATGGCTTCAGTTGTCATGCTCGCTGTCATGGCTTCAGTTGCCATGCTCGCTGTCATGGCTTCAGTTGTCATGCTCGCTGTCATGGCTTCAGTTGTCATGCACGCTGTCACGGCTTCAGTTCCCACGCTCGCTGTTATAGCTTCAGTTGCCATGCTCGTTGCCAGGGGCCCCAGTCGCCCTGCTCGTTGCCAGGGCTCTAGTTATTAGGGAATCGGACATTCATGCGTCACATTTCTCACTGAAAATATCGAGCTTGTCTGTTACGGCCTGAATGAATAATGTATTTGCCAGCCCTGTTATTGGTCTAATATTAGACAAGGGGGCCACGGCACCAACACACAACGAGAGTGAATTTTTCTTTAAAATGACAACACGCGTACGACTCGCTTTTTAAATCTTTATGACAAGCGGGTCATTTTCGTCTGTACTGTATCATCTCTTTAGGGATCTTGCCTCTAAATATGACCAGTTGGAAGGTGGTTGAGAGAGAGAGAGAGAGAGAGAGAGAGAGAGAGAGAGAGAGAGAGAGAGAGAGAGAGAGAGAGAGAGAGAGAGAGAGAGAGAGAGAGAGAGAGGGAGAGAGAGAGAGAGAGAGGGAGAGGGAGAGAGAGAGAGAGAGAGAGAGAGAGAGAGAGAGAGAGAGAGAGAGAGAGAGAGAGAGAGAGAGAGAGAGAGAGAGAGAGAGAGAGAGAGAGAGAGAGAGGGAGAGAGAGAGAGAGAGAGAGAGAGAGAGAGAGAGAGAGAGAGAGAGAGGGAGAGGGAGAGGGAGAGGGAGAGGGAGAGGGAGAGGGAGAGAGAGAGAGAGAGAGAGAGAGAGAGAGAGAGAGAGAGAGAGGGAGAGGGAGAGGGAGAGGGAGAGAGGGAGAGGGAGAGGGAGAGGGAGAGAGGGAGAGGGAGAGGGAGAGGAGAGAGAGAGAGAGAGAGAGAGAGAGAGAGAGAGAGGGAGAGGGAGAGGGAGAGAGAGAGAGAGAGAGAGAGAGAGAGAGAGAGAGAGAGAGAGAGAGAGAGAGAGAGGGAGAGGGAGAGGGAGAGGGAGGGAGAGAGAGAGAGAGAGAGAGAGAGAGAGAGAGAGAGAGAGAGAGAGAGAGAGAGAGAGAGAGAGAGAGAGAGAGAGAGAGAGAGAGAGAGAGAGAGAGAGAGAGAGAGAGAGAGAGAGAGAGAGAGAGATAGAGAATGAGTGAGTATACTGAGCACAATAGGCAATCAGACGTTTAATGACACATTCTTTCCTGGGTCGCAGGAAGGGTGTGTCTTTGTCCACTCATCCTGTCACAGTTACGTCTCCCACTAGACAGTCACCTACACCAGTCTTCCACTAGACACTTAGTGGACATCAGCGACGTATCCAAACGTCACGGTCTCACCATTCCTGTGCTCAAGAGATATATATATATATATATATATATATATATATATATATATATATATATATATATATATATATATATATATATATATATATATATATATATATATATATATATATATATATATATTTCGTGTGAACAGATATAAAAAAAAAGATAGTAGGATTTCAAAGTTTCTCGTTAATTATTCCAATGGTGAGGACTCTCCATGCTTAGGAGAGTCCTCTCTATTAGAAGAGTTCCCTCTATAAAGAGACGAATTCCTTAAAATACAAGTTTCTCCATAATAATGAGAGATCCCTCCATAATAGTGAGAGATCCCTCCATAATAGTGAGAGATCCCTCCATAATAGTGAGAGGTCCCTCCCTCCTACAAAAGAGAATTAACAGTTTTCTCAACATTTCCCCGTAAACGTAACTCTTTTTTTTCCTAAAACTTAAACCATGCTAATCCTCTCCTCCATCCGTATTTTCCACGGCCACTGAGCAATTCGCTACATATCCCCAGAGAGGAACTAACATGAAGAGGAGCATACTAGAGCGTGTAGGAACAAGTCTTTGAAATACCCGTGTTTACCTAACCAATTAGTGCCTTTTACACGGAGAATTAACCAGATTTTCTATTTATTTATCAGGCAGCTGTTTGCGAAGTTAAAATTGGCATCCCTTCCCGAGTTGAACGATCCCTTTGGGCTTGGTACTAAGACGACAGACGGTGTTGGGTGTGTGTGTGTGTGTGTGTGTGTGTGTGTGTGTGTGTGTGTGTGTGTGTGTGTGTGTGTGTGTGTGTGTGTGTGTGTGTGTGTGTGTGTGTGTGTGTGTACGTACCTAGTTGAGTTTGCAGGGTCAAGCATCTGCTCTTAAGGTCAAGCAAGGCCTTTCGACCTTCAATGATTCAGTGCAGTGACTCTTTTTCTCTCGTTTTTCTTATCATATTTACATTTAAAGCAGTGTATCGAATTGATTTCGACAACTTCCTGACCTAATCCGTTCCACTTATTTACGACTGTTAGATTGAAAAAGTTTGTTCTGACATCTCTGTGACGAGATATATATATATATATATATATATATATATATATATATATATATATATATATATATATATATATATATATATATATATATATATATATATATATATATTTTCTCTGGATCTGAGAGAACCCTTGCCCTAAGAGAAGAGGATGACATTCAAGAGACCTATTTTGGACCTAGGGTATGCACACAAAATTATTTCTAATGAAGTCTTTGAAGAAATGGTTTGTTGTTGGCTACTGTAAGGTCCAGAGAATAGCATCATCCCGGGAGTAAGGTTCATCGCACAATTGAATCAGTTTCTGTCTTGCTTTGATCGGGAAATTGCAAATCCGGCTCTCCTTTGATGGCTACAGAGCACAACCCGCGACGGACCGTTTGTCGCAAATAGTCTGGATGTCAACACACTCACGCGCATGCACACACACACACACACACACACACACATACACACACACACACACACACACACACACACACACACACACAGATGTTAGGAAGTATTCTTTTAGCGTGAGAGTAGTGGAAAAATGGAATGCACTTAAGGAACAGGTTGTGGCAGCAAACTCTATTCATAATTTTAAAACTAGGTATGATAGGGAAATGGGACAGGAGTCATTGCTGTAAACAACCGATGGCTAGAAAGGCGGGATCCAAGAGTCAATGCTCGATCCTGCAAGCACAAATAGCTGAGTACAAATAGGTGAGTACACACACACACCGTGAGGCCTCGCCGCTGAGTGGACAGCGCTAGAGAGACGTAGTCCGAATTCGAATTCGGTTCGATTCCCGGCGGAGGCGGAAACAAATGGGCAGAGATTCTTTCACCCTGATGCCCTTGTTCACCCTAGCAGTAAATAGGTGCCTGGGAGTTAGACAGCTGCTACGGGCTGCTTCCTGAGGATGTATGTGTCTTGAGGTTATCTTGAGATGATTTCGGGGCTTTTTTAGTGTTCCCTCGACCCGGTCCTCGACCAGGCCTCCACCCCCAGGAAGCAGCCCGTGACAGCTGACTAACACCCAGGTACCTAATTTACTGCTAGGTAACAGGGGCACAGGGTGAAAGAAACTCTGCCCATTGTTTCTCTCCGGCGCCCGGGATCGAACCCGGGACCACAGGCTCACAAGTGCAGTGTGCTGTCCGCTCGGCCGACCGGCTCCCCGTGTGTTTAAGAGAGAAATAAATGCAGTAGATATAATGGAAAAATAGATTGGTTAGAAAGGCGGGGGTCCAAGAGCTAAATAGCTCGATTCTGCAGACACAAATAGCAAATACACACACACCTACACCTCTGGCCGGCACACTCAAACATTCCTGGCCCTCTTCACCGGCAACGCAGCAATTACACAGGTCCCTCTCGTGGTTCGGTTTCTATTTTTTCTCGTCTTGAGAACTCCAGAGTAAAGCAAACTTTGAGTCCGGGAACAATGCGACTCGTTGCAACCTGGCGGAGTTACGGATGAATTTACACAAGTTGTGGGACTGTGTCGGCACGGCCGCCAGCATGCACCTTTCCTTCCATTATATCCGGTTAGATGACATTAATCGCACAAGTTGATGAAAAATTAATTTTACGTCTTTGTGGCGGAAAACAAATGGGTAGAGATTCTTTCACCCTGATGCCCTTGTTCACCCTAGCAGTAAATAGGTGCCTGAGAGTTAGACAGCTGCTACGGGCTGCTTCCTGAGGATGTATGTATCTGGATATGTGAATTTCATGTGATATGTGAATATATGTGAATTTCATTTTCCCATTAGTGTTTAAGATCTAAGAATATAAAAATAATATATAATTATCTACATAAATATAATATAAATTCATAAACATTATTAAAGCTTCTTAATGTACTATATTGAAAGATACAGTAATACAAGGAATGTTTGCTAAGCTCTGGCAATTTAAACAAGCTTGTTAAGCTCTGACAAGCTTAACAAGCCAATCGTAGCGATGAGACACAAGAGCTCTCACGTGAAAGATACGAGACTGGGGGCTATGAGCTTCTCTGAAATAGGCTTTTGGAAGTAAATGACGTCGCGTGTGTCGTCGTCAAGTCTATCCCGCGTGGCGGGCAGCTGCTGAGAGGATATTCCTGGGAGACTTAATACCCTTGAGGTGTGGCACATGAATATGTATGTTACGGGTTCCAGTTTATGCTTCATACACCTTTACTGAGCACATTTTGCTTTAATTTAAAAAGGCAAGTCTCTCCCATTGGTAAGCCTTTGTGAGACTTTATAAACTTTACATTAAAAATCAGCGGTTTCTGATCATCATTCGACAATGATAGCTTGTATACTTACATAGCTAATAGCGTGTACCCTTGCAAATTTAGACAAGGAACCTTCTCAAACTCAAGATAAGTGTTAAAGCAAAGTTGGTCAGAATTTAAGGGTATCTGCGTCCATTTAGCGAAGTGCTAATATGGAACAAGACGGAGGGTAAATAATAGCTTTCCTTCGGCGCCACCCTTCTTACTTCTTAATATGACGTGGTCTGTCTCCCTCCCTATCTTCCTTCCTCTCTCTCTCTCTCTCTCTCTCTCTCTCTCTCTCTCTCTCTCTCTCTCTCTCTCTCTCTCTCTCTCTCTCTCTCTCTCTCTTCCTGTCTGAATGACGCTAACAATAAATCATAATATATTTCCTTTGTTGATGTTGTTGTTTAAGATTCAGCTACTGGGAACAAAAAGGTCCACGTAGCACCGGCTATGGTGAGCCCGTAGTGAACTTACCAGCACAGGAGCGGGGGGATATTTTTCCCTTGTTCTTTCTCCTATACGTCACCTGCAACTCACTCTGTCAACTGCACTCCAAGAGTACATGATTCAGCTCAATGTTTTCACTCTGAAGAGCCTGAGCGCTTGATGAGTTATGGGACATAGTTCCATATATATATATATATATATATATGGAACTATATATATATATATATATAACTGAAAACTCACACCCCAGAAGTGACTCGAACCCATACTCCCAGGAGCAACGCAACTGGTATGTACAAGACGCCTTAATCCACTTGACCATCACGACCGGACATAATGAGGTGATAGCCGAAGCTATTTGAACCACCCCACCGCCGGCACTCGGATAGTAATCTTGGGCATAGCATTTTACCAAATCACCTCATTCTTTGGGGCACACGTGAGGAACACAAATGCGAACAAGCCTGAATGGTCCCCAGGACAATATGCAACTGAAAACTCACACCCCAGAAGTGACTCGAACCCATACTCCCAGGAGCAACGCAACTGGTATGTACAAGACGCCTTAATCCACTTGACCATCACGACCGGACATAATGAGGTGATAGCCGAAGCTATTTGAACCACCCCACCGCCGGCACTCGGATAGTAATCTTGGGCATAGCATTTTACCAAATCACCTCATTCTTTGGGGCACACGTGAGGAACACAAATGCGAACAAGCCTGAATGGTCCCCAGGACAATATGCAACTGAAAACTCACACCCCAGAAGTGACTCGAACCCATACTCCCAGGAGCAACGCAACTGGTATGTACAAGACGCCTTAATCCACTTGACCATCACGACCGGACATAATGAGGTGATAGCCGAAGCTATTTGAACCACCCCAGCCGGCACTCGGATAGTAATCTTGGGCATAGCATTTTACCAAATCACCTCATTCTTTTAGGCACACGTGAGGAACACAAATGCGAACAAGCCTGAATGGTCCCCAGGACAATATGCAACTGAAAACTCACACCCCAGAAGTGACTCGAACCCATACTCCCAGGAGCAACGCAACTGGTATGTACAAGACGCCTTAATCCACTTGACCATCACGACCGGACATAATGAGGTGATAGCCGAAGCTATTTGCTTCGGCTATCCTACTATCCGAGTGCCGGCGGTGGGGTGGTTCAAATAGCTTCGGCTATCACCTCATTATGTCCGGTCGTGATGGTCAAGTGGATTAAGGCGTCTTGTACATACCAGTTGCGTTGCTCCTGGGAGTATGGGTTCGAGTCACTTCTGGGGTGTGAGTTTTCAGTTGCATATTGTCCTGGGGACCATTCAGGCTTGTTCGCATTTGTGTTCCTCACGTGTGCCCCAAAGAATGAGGTGATTTGGTAAAATGCTATGCCCAAGATTACTATCCGAGTGCCGGCGGTGGGGTGGTTCAAATAGCTTCGGCTATCACCTCATTATGTCCGGTCGTGATGGTCAAGTGGATTAAGGCGTCTTGTACATACCAGTTGCGTTGCTCCTGGGAGTATGGGTTCGAGTCACTTCTGGGGTGTGAGTTTTCAGTTGCATATTGTCCTGGGGACCATTCAGGCTTGTTCGCATTTGTGTTCCTCACGTGTGCCCCAAAGAATGAGGTGATTTGGTAAAATGCTATGCCCAAGATTACTATCCGAGTGCCGGCGGTGGGGTGGTTCAAATAGCTTCGGCTATCACCTCATTATGTCCGGTCGTGATGGTCAAGTGGATTAAGGCGTCTTGTACATACCAGTTGCGTTGCTCCTGGGAGTATGGGTTCGAGTCACTTCTGGGGTGTGAGTTTTCAGTTGCATATTGTCCTGGGGACCATTCAGGCTTGTTCGCATTTGTGTTCCTCACGTGTGCCCCAAAGAATGAGGTGATTTGGTAAAATGCTATGCCCAAGATTACTATCCGAGTGCCGGCGGTGGGGTGGTTCAAATAGCTTCGGCTATCACCTCATTATGTCCGGTCGTGATGGTCAAGTGGATTAAGGCGTCTTGTACATACCAGTTGCGTTGCTCCTGGGAGTATGGGTTCGAGTCACTTCTGGGGTGTGAGTTTTCAGTTGCATATTGTCCTGGGGACCATTCAGGCTTGTTCGCATTTGTGTTCCTCACGTGTGCCCCAAAGAATGAGGTGATTTGGTAAAATGCTATGCCCAAGATTACTATGCGAGTGCCGGCGGTGGGGTGGTTCAAATAGCTTCGGCTATCACCTCATTATGTCCGGTCGTGATGGTCAAGTGGATTAAGGCGTCTTGTACATACCAGTTGCGTTGCTCCTGGGAGTATGGGTTCGAGTCACTTCTGGGGTGTGAGTTTTCAGTTGCATATTGTCCTGGGGACCATTCAGGCTTGTTCGCATATATATATATATATATATATATATATATATATATATATATATATATATATGTATATATATATATATATATATATATATATATATATATATATATATATATATATATATATATAAGGTGAAATGTGAGCAAAAGAAGAGCTTTCAAAAGTATACTGTTATCAATTTACGCTAAGCGGGAATACATTTATACTTACATTCATTTATACTTACATTCATACTTACGTCAGCGTTCAAACACATCACGGAGATGACAGTGTCACCAGCTGTAGCACAAGGCAGTGTGCTCGTCTCATCTCACCGGAGCTCATTAATACCACTCCATTCACTCATGTCAACAAGACAATGTGTCACCAGAGTTCATTGTGTCCAGGATGATCCGGGTGTGTGGTGGGTGAGTAAGGTGTGTGCTGGGTGAGTAAGGTGTGTGCTGGGTGAGTAAGGTGTGTGCTGGGTGAGTGAAGTGTGTGCTGGGTGAGTAAGGTGTGTGCTGGGTGAGTAAGGTGTGTGCTGGGTGAGTAAGGTGTGTGCTGGGTGAGTAAGGTGTGTGCTGGGTGAGTAAGGTGTGTGCTGGGTGAGTAAGCTGTGTGCTGGGTGAGTAAGGTGTGTGCTGGGTGAGTAAAGTGTGTGCTGGGTGAGTAAGGTGTGTGCTGGGTGAGTAAGGTGTGTGCTGGGTGAGTGAAGTGTGTGCTGGGTGAGTAAGGTGTGTGCTGGGTGAGTAAGGTGTGTGCTGGGTGAGTAAGGTGTGTGCTGGGTGAGTAAGGTGTGTGCTGGGTGAGTAAGGTGTGTGCTGGGTGAGTAAGGTGTGTGCTGGGTGAGTAAGCTGTGTGCTGGGTGAGTAAGGTGTGTGCTGGGTGAGTAAGGTGTGTGCTGGGTGAGTAAGGTGTGTGCTGGGTGAGTAAGGTGTGTGCTGGGTGAGTGAAGTGTGTGCTGGGTGAGTAAGGTGTGTGCTGGGTGAGTAAGGTGTGTGCTGGGTGAGTAAGGTGTGTGCTGGGTGAGTGAAGTGTGTGCTGGGTGAGTAAGGTGTGTGCTGGGTGAGTAAGGTGTGTGCTGGGTGAGTGAAGTGTGTGCTGGGTGAGTAAGGTGTGTGCTGGGTGAGTAAGGTGTGTGCTGTATGAGTAAGGTGTGTGCTGGGTGAGTAAAGTGTGTGCTGGGTGAGTAAGGTGTGTGCTGGGTGAGTGAAGTGTGTGCTGGGTGAGTAAGGTGTGTGCTGGGTGAGTAAGGTGTGTGCTGGGTGAGTCAGGTGTGTGCTGGGTGAGTAAGGTGTGTGCTGGGTGAGTAAGGTGTGTGCTGGGTGAGTAAGGTGTGTGCTGGGTGAGTAAAGTGTGTGCTGGGTGAGTAAGGTGTGTGCTGGGTGAGTAAAGTGTGTGCTGGGTGAGTCAGGTGTGTGCTGGGTGAGTAAGGTGTGTGCTGGGTGAGTAAGGTGTGTGCTGGGTGAGTGAAGTGTGTGCTGGATGAGTCAGGTGTGTGCTGGGTGAGTAAAGTGTGTGCTGGGTGAGTCAGGTGTGTGCTGGGTGAGTAAGGTGTGTGCTGGGTGAGTAAGGTGTGTGCTGGGTGAGTAAGGTGTGTGCTGGGTGAGTAAAGTGTGTGCTGGGTGAGTAAGGTGTGTGCTGGGTGAGTAAAGTGTGTGCTGGGTGAGTCAGGTGTGTGCTGGGTGAGTAAGGTGTGTGCTGGATGAGTAAGCTGTGTGCTGGGTGAGTGAGGTGTGTGCTGGATGAGTAAAGTGTGTACTGGGTGAGTAAGGTGTGTGCTGGGTGAGTAAGGTGAGTCCAACATGAGCGAGGGATATCTTGAATGAAAGGTGTTCCCTAGATGAGTGTGTTGTGCCCTAAATGAGTGGATTATACTCTAGATGAGTGGAGTGAGCCGTAGATATGTGAGTTGTGCCCTGGATGAGAGGGTTGTGCCCTGGATGAGAGGGTTGTGCCCTGGATGAGAGGGTTGTGCCCTGGATGAGTGGGTTGTGCCCTGGATGAGTGGGTGAGATAAGTGTGTGGGTATAATCAAACGATGCTTTTATAACTATGTGAACCATCCTACATATAGTGACGTAATAGATAATTAAATAGTGGAATTTGGTACTATTCACTTTATAGCGTCCGGGAAAAAATAAAGCTTAAAAAACGAAACATAAATATTCCTAGGCCTATTGTAGCACACATATGTACTCTATTGAGCCTCAGATAGCGTGCATTAGTCCTAGAATTGTTAGGTTAGGTTTTATTATCAATATAAATACAAAACCTTTTCCGGTTTGTCCAAATTCAGTAGTACCAAATTCTACTTTATTATTGTCCATATCGTTAATATGGGTACGGTGGTCGTTACTATAAGTACTGTGTAAATAGGAAGATGGGCTGGCATAATGGGTAGTGTGTGAGAATGAGGGAGGGTATGGGGGTAGTTAGGGGGGTATGGGGTAGTCAGGAAGGGTATGGGGTAGTCAGGGAGGGTATGGGGTAGTCAGGGAAGGTATGGGGTAGTTAGAGAGAGTATGGGGTAGTTAGGAGGGGTATGGGGTAGTCAGGGAGAGTATGGAGTAGTCAGGGAGGGTATGAGGTAGTCAGGGAGGGTATGCGGTAGTCAAGGTATGGGGCAGTAGGGTAGGATATAACGAAGGTACGTATGACCGAGTGTATTGTGCCGAGGTACTCACGGAACACAGGCAAGGCCACAGTTGTGAGACTGTGACCTTCATGTCATATATTGCACGGTTGAGTGCATGTTTATATAGTATGTAGCGTGTATATCCCATTCAGGAGAGAGGGAGGGAAAGAGAGACATGAAGAGATATCTCAGCCATTTGCCAATCCATCCCGATTACACATTCACAGACATGTACAAGCTCATGTGTGTACACACAAGTGCTTGCACGCATTCAACACGACCACCAATCTTCTTCCTTAATAACTCATCAAAACCATAAACGTATTCTCCATCTCTCTCTCTCTCTCTCTCTCTCTCTCTCTCTCTCTCTCTCTCTCTCTCTCTCTCTCTCTCAGTCCACAGTTCGCTTGCTCTCACTGTAGTCCTGGCCTCACAATCAGCCTTGCTCACACCGCTCACATCCTTCGCCTCAAGCAACATCCACTTCCAAATCGCAGGAAAATTTAAAATTTGCAATTTCCGAGTAGAAATTCGTTTAGGTATAATTTAGCGGCGCTCGGTTCAGCTCAAGAGAGAGAGTGGGTGTATATTAACTATTTGTATTTATTATTTTTGCTTGCACGATATAACTGTTAGCTCTTGGACCCCGCCTTTCTAACCGTCGGTTATCTAATGTACTGATTCCGGGCCTAATTTTCTGAATCATATATACTACATATGTGTCTCTCACACACATACACCCACACTTATTCACACACCCACACATCCTTAGGAAGTAGCCCATAAAAGCTGTCTAACTCCCAGGTATCTATTTACTGCTAGGTGAACAGGTGCACCAGGATAACAGGCGGGGAACCAAATATCTTAAAAATATATCGCATAAATACCTCCACGTGTATTAAAGCTTGAGTGGCAAAACATGGTGTTAATGTTTGCCACATTAACTTAGTAAGTTAGTAACTTACTAACTGCTTGCTTACCTTGTCCAGGGGATGACCTTGCCGTTCTCGAAGCTGGAGCTGCGTACGTCATACCTGATGCTGATCCTCCGGTGGTTCCGCACCTGCTCCGTGAACTTCTCCGTCTCATCCATCGCTCAAGTCTTCACCAAGAGTATTGAACACTGGACTGCTAATATGCAATATTGCAACAGTAGCCAGATCAATTTTCTTTCGCTAAGCAATAGGATAATAATGAAGCATTCACTAGAAAAATATGACTTATCCTTGTCACATTTGTATTCACTAAAAGGGCTACGGTAAATCACTTTGCGAATCTTGTTGACTTACATATATTTTCTTAGTATAGTGGTTGTTATTAATTTCAGTACTTTCACTAAACACATAAATGATTTATGAATCTCACTTATTGAAGTCACTTCGGCATATCAGCGTCCTTCTATTAACAAGAATTCATTTCAAACCCGGAAAAGTCACAAATAGATTGCCATTTTTTTTTAACTCAAAGCTAAGTAACACAATTTAGCCTCGGCTCAGCTAGTATTACCTACTCCGCCAGCTGTTTTGCCTGAGATCTCAGCTCACAGATTTCAAGTGTCAGAGACAATATATATTTATCTCACTCTCTTTGCGTGCTTCTCTAAAACACCATGTCTATAAATCCACCTCTTCCCGCATCCTCGTGATTCCCCATATACTCTTGAGAGGTGAAGAAAACGTCTCCAAGGATTGTATTTTCTTAACGTTTGTATCGTCTTGGGGTCAGCCAGAGAAGAGATAATGCTGTGTCTGGTTGGATAGGAGTAGTCAGATCGCCTCTATTAAAGTGAAGATGAAATTACGCAATCTATTGAAGATATGTAATCGCTGTCTAAATAAGTGCAGCGATGAATGACTACACAGTTTTGTAAATAGATTAGCTATAGTTTTTCGATTCCGGACGTCTACAACTCTTTCCGAGTATTACTGAGACAAATGTTGCATCTGTGGACATTTTTCCATCCCCAATATTGTACAGCAGCACTATAATACCTTTGCCCCTATTTGAGTTCGTTTAGGTAGTCAACTTTATGTATATTATTTTCACCAGCGCATTAAGTCTTCACAGAATATTTACAGAACCGTATCACCGTTATATTGAAAATATTATTATTATCATGTTTAATTCCAGTAATATTAAGGGAACACTCTGGTGCATTTCAGCATATTTGAAAAATGTTATCATTTATGTTTTTTTGATTTTGGGTTGCATATACTTATTTACACATCTTATAGTAATCCTCTTGGTGGATAAATCCCCACATGTTTTGAAACATTCTGATGTAAAGAGCGCCACTGATCTGTACATCATTGTAACTTTTCACATTGCGATTTTTAAAGAATGTGCTGTTAATACCTGTTTTTCGTTGGGAGTAAATTTTTGTTATTTTATGTCATCATTCTCATATTATGCGTTTAGTGAACATCATCTTGTATTCATTATATAACGGAGAAAATCTGATTTGTAAAAATAATCAACCGAAGGTTAAAATATTTAATTATAAGTCAATAATTCTGCGAAGCAGCAAAAATCAGGACGGCAATCACCTCCCTGAAGCGTATATGTTCACTCTCAAGTATGCCTGTTCAGTCCGAGTATACTATCTTATTGAGGTATACGAAGAAGTATACTCTTCCACTGAGAATTACACACTTTAGATGGAATACACCTATTATGAGTACTCTTCCAAGGAGGTATAGAAATATTAGAGATAATAATACTTATTAAGATATATACATCCAAGAAGGTATACGCTTCCAAGCGAGCATACATTTCCTAGCATACATAGTTGTGGGACACATTTATATAAACTAAGGAAGGAAAAATAGATAAAATATTCATTCCTATATAACGAATCGTTCATATTTAAGCCTCGTTCACTGACTTTGACAAAAAACAAAAAAACATCGATTATATACTGCATGTCGTGTCGACCTCTTAACTACCATTAAACGGACCTAGCAACACTGCCCTCAACCAGTTGTCCACGTAATCAGGAAAAGGATAACAATCCCTGCAAAGCTGCTTTCGTAACAGGATAACGATGGAGAACCCTGCAAAGCTGCATTCAATAACAGGATAACGATGGAAAACCCTCCAAGGCTGCCCTCGTAACAAGATAACGATGGAGAACCCCATCATTATCATGTTATCATTTATCTTCATTTATAAATTCTGAACTCACCACAATCATGCTGATATTTACAATTTTCAGATGCCAAATAAATGACTAATTCATCTCACACTGGACACAAATGTTTCTCCTTACTTATCTTTTGAATGTTATCGGCAACAAAATGTCCGAAAAGAATAGTAAAATACTGTACACATAAAATCATCAATTCCCCGTGTTAAAAGTTCCTCCTTTGAATTATATTTGCTTAGCATTCACACAGTTCTTTTGATATATATATATATATATATATATATATATATATATATATATATATATATATATATATATATATATATATATATATATATATATATATATATATATATATATATATGTATATATATATAAGGCACAACTCTTCTAAACACGAGAGTGAAGTATACAACTTTAGAACACTTTCCCACCAGGAGACTCGAACCCTAGCCAGCACAGAAGCCTTCCAGCAACTGGCATAACAGGTACGCCTTAACCCGCTCCACCACCTGCTCAGACCCTTGAGCACTAGAGCAAGTGAGGGGTCATTTAGACGTTAATTTCATCAAGTCCCTGTTAATATGGGAAGACACAGTGTCTATGCTTAAGGCACAACTCTTCTAAACACGAGAGTGAAGTATACAACTTTAGAACACTTTCCCACCAGGAGACTCGAACCCTAGCCAGCACAGAAGCCTTCCAGCAACTGGCATAACAGGTACGCCTTAACCCGCTCCACCACCTGCTCAGACCCTTGAGCACTAGAGCAAGCGGGTTAAGGCGTACCTGTTATGCCAGTTGCTGGAAGGCTTCTGTGCTGGCTAGGGTTCGAGTCTCCTGGTGGGAAAGTGTTCTAAAGTTGTATATATATATATATATATATATATATATATATATATATATATATATATATATATATATATATATATATATATATATATATATATATATATATATATATATATATTATATATATATATATATATATATATATTAGTATATTTTGGTAGCAGTCTTTCCTGTAGACATATATTATTAAATATGACCGAAAAAGTAAGATTAATAATTCAAACACGAATTTTCTCGATCTTTCGTACGTTTCTTTTCACTGTTGGTGGTAATTCAAAAATCAATTCTCCAAAATTCATTTTTATTTCTAGTCTGACGCGACACTTGAGCGCGTTTCGTAAAACTTATTACATTTTCAAAGACTTTAGATTATACATACACAACTGAATAGAACTTACACATCTTCGATTTGTTTATATCTACATTTGAGTGAGGTGGATGGGGTGAGGTGGTATTAATAGGGTATTAAATTCGTAAACACAAGACAGAACACGAAACAATGGGTATTGAATGGAAGTGATTGTAGAAAGCCTATTGGTCCATATTTCTTGATGCTTCTATATTGGAGCGGAGTCTTGAGGTGGGTAGAATATAGTTGTGCATTAATTGGCTGTTGATTGCTGGTGTTGACTTCTTGATGTGTAGTGCCTCGCAGATAGCAGGCGGCTTGACGTCTGCGAGGCACTACACACACACACACACACACACATATATATATATATATATATATATATATATATATATATATATATATATATATATATATATATATATATATATATATATATATATATATATATACATACATATATATATGCTGTACGTCCAACTAACCACTACAACGACTAATTAGTCATTCAGATGATTAGTCGCTGAGATGCGAGTCTCGTCCTAAGCAAATACAGATCTTGCCAAAGCACTCGGGCGAGTGCGAAAGACTTGGTGTAACTCTGTAAATCAAAACTACTCTGTATGACCATCTTCACTACCCAGGCACCGCAGGAAAAAAATCTATATACGGCATCCTCCATTTCCCAGTTCCATTCTCAGTGCGAGAATCCCCTTTAAGAGTAAATTAGTATGTAAATAAAACACTTTGCTCACTGCAATAAGAGAAATTCTCCCTTAAAAATAAAAAGAGATTAATAAACTTTCCAGATAAGTTCGGGAGAGGAACGACAAGCGGGTTTCTAATTAGAGTCGGGCGCAGAAAAACCAATCCCTTTGATTTTAATGAAGAAAAAAGTCCGAAATTACTTAATGCGTAAGATTCCTAATGGGACGCATGTTTCAATCCAGGAATTAGTAATGACTGATGTTGGATATCCGGTTGCAACTTTTAACATATTATTATACATCCAGATATCAAGCTATTTCACTGTTGTATGGATACATACTTATTCAGATATCCGAATACCACATTAACTTAATATCATATGCTAGCCCATATATCCGGCTACCGCTCAAATTTATGGCTACACAATCGTTCATAATTATTACAGTAACAATACTGCCACTAATAGCCAAGATCTTCCCAACAATATACATTATAACAATGATCCCAATGACCTAAATAACGGTAATGAGCGTTGCGACCGTGGTAAAGGGAGATGACAGCGGCGGGGGCACGCCTGTAGCACCAGCCACGGTAGTAACACCAACAAAGACAGGAGCATATGTGAGTAAAGTAAATTATCAGTAAAGTAATAACAGTAAAGTAAAGTAAAACAGTAAAGTAAAACAGTAAGGATAATTATCAACAGGAAGCACTAAGACAGTGTGACTAGAAGGGCGAGGTACAAAGTACTAGCAACAACTTCTTGTTTTCAAGCAACAACCTCTCATCTATAACGTCATATTTTTGTGCCAGATTAGGCAAAATTTTTGTGTTTTTGTTATGGGGAGAGGGAGGGGGGGGAGAGAGAGAGAGAGAGAGAGAGAGAGAGAGAGAGAGAGAGAGAGAGAGAGAGAGAGAGAGAGAGAGAGAGAGAGAGAGAGAGAGAGAGAGAGAGAGAGAGAGAGAGTGTGTGTGTGTGTGTGTGTGTGTGTGTGCACCTCGCCTGAACGTCAGGGCCTCACATCTGCTCGCCACCTTCATCATATTGGTCTCCAAAATATCACGAAGGCCGCGACATGAATCATTCTCCAGTGTTGTCTAAGTCTTCCTCGCGTGTTCCTTTGGTTCCGGAGGAGCGGCTTGACTTACTGTACGAGGGAAGGTTCGAGTTGAGAATAAAGACTGGTAAAGATAACAGTGTAGGAGGAGTGTGTGTATATTATATTATATTATAAACAGAATTGCACAACTGGGAGCTGAACAAGTTTGTAAAATTTTCCCGGCGCCTTGGTTAGTAATTCCTTCATTTCTCGCGTCTGAGATGCTGCAAGACTCATTACGTCAATCAAGAGAGAGACAAGATCATCATCAGCAGCATCCTAGAGCTGTCTGTGAGAGATTTAACAGAATAAGACTATAATAAATCCCTTTCATCTCTCCGTCGAGTTCGCAGGAAGAATTTCGATGAGTCAATTTTTAATTTCCCTTTGGTGAGTGACGCGAGAAATTCTGACACGTCAAATTTTGGATATGTGGAAGTGAGAGGATTAGCGTTCGACAGCTGGTGATTATGGTGAGCGTTGCCCTGTGGGAGGGCAGGCAGGAGGGGCGTGAATGAATATCTGTATGTATAAATATATATTTTTCACACTCATTATTATATGATATTTGTAAATATATACATATGTAGTGGTCATGTCTTCTCACAGATATAATAATATTGGATAAAACCCCACATTTATGTATTTGTGACATTTATATAAAGATTTACACCAAGTCTTTTGCACTCTCCTGAGTGCTTTGACAAGGTCTGAGTGTGTGATTAGGACGAGACTTACATCTCAACGACTAATCGTTGATTAGTCGTGAGATGTATATTTTGAGATTCAGCACGTTTTCAAGGAATATACCTATACTTTACGAGAGAGAATGTCTGACTGTTTGCTTGTATGCCTGTCCAAGGTTGGAGGCCAGCCTCACCCAACTTTGCAGGGAGAACGGTCTGAGGTACGGGACGGACATAGGCTGGTCGTTGTCAGTCTTAGTTAAATACTTAAAAAAATATATCAGCTTGTAACCCCCCTCCCCTTCTCCAGTGCGATTTTCATGACGTCTGAAATTAAATCACGGATGTGTTTTCTGTATAGTTTATGTTCGGAAGTTTCGTTACATTTTTCCCTTTATATACACATTCACGGAAAATGCAGTGGTGCTTGAATGAAGGTGAAGAAGGACCCAATATATGTGAATGTATAAGCGTTTTAAAAAACAAATTTTCGGATGTACCCCTAAACATCCTTTCTCAAGGTGCTGTAAACATTGGATACAGCACCATCAGAAAATATGTAGATTACATCCGAAAATTAGTTTTTAATACACTTACACATATATATGTGGGTTTTTCTTCACCTTCACACACACACACACACACACACACACACACACACACACACACACACACACACACACACACACACACACACACACACACACACACACACACATACATTTCAAAATATATATATATATATATATATATATATATATATATATATATATATATATATATATATATATATATATATATATATATAATCGGTGTCTAACCACCATCGTCCACTAAGACCAGTCCTCGCGAATGATGCTCCCTCGAGATTCATTAAGGGTTACAAAACACACTTAACATAAATTCGTGAGAAAAACCCCTAAAGAAAATGTACAATTCCGAGAGAAGTCGCAGGAGCAAAACACAAAAGGTGCCGCAGCCGCACACTCTCATATATCCTGGTTATTGTGCAACAAATTTTTGAGAACAACTCCACAGGAAAATTCTTGGAAGTTTTAGAGATATGCTCGGCAAACTGGCGATAAATTTAATAAGAAATGCTTGCCAAATTGGCCCGCCTTACCAGGATACGCTTGGCAGATACAGATTCCAGAAAATATGAAAATATTCAACAAAATCTTGAAAGCAAATTAATTAAAAAATAACCCATGACAAAAAAAATAAAAAATAAAAAAATAAAAAAATTGCTAAACTTATGTTTGTAATTTGGTGCTAAAATTTTGTCGAAACCCTGGAAGGAACTTAGTCCAGTCACTGGTTGCAGTGTGCTTACGTTGACATTACAATGGTACTCCTGACCATTACATTGGTACTCTGGCCATTATATTGGTACTCCTGGCATTTACAGTGGTTGTCTTGACCAATTTAATTTACTTCGTTATCCATGGAGTGCGATAACCTGTCATGCCTCATTCGGTAACGATACCTTGCGTCTCTATAGGCGTGCCTAAGATATATTTGTTACTATTCATTTGATTACGAAAATGTGCATTAGTGTGAAAATTACTGTCCGTTCAACATTTAAATTCCTTACGTGAATTTCCTTCCACAGTGTGTTTATTGCTATATTTTATCTCCTTCACATAGTGATTACCGTCATTTGTCTTATCGTTTCTTCATTTCAGATATCGCTCTCAAGATGGATAACGATATCGTAAATGACAAAATAAAGCACAAATAATTAGTGTGAATATAATATTCGTATAAAAATAATTGAAATAGCTTAGTTGTTGTTCACAGGTCGAATTAGAATGATATCAAGTGCTGATGATTCGAAATTTAACAAAATGTGCTGTATTAGCTAGAAATGACAAGGACCTGTAGTCATGAGAGTTAGAGTGGTTACCTGAATTGTACCTGTATGGGGTTCTGAGAGTTCTTCTACTCCCCAAGTCCGGCCCCCTTGACTTGTGATGCTGTGAGGTTAATGTCGTTGATTAACACATGTTCCTCATAGCCCCCACAAAACCCCACAACCCCCTACAATGCATCATCACAACCCTCCACCTCAAACATGTTCAACAACAGTCGTCACCCACAACAATGTTTAAAGTTGCATCTCGTGAGAAAATCTTAGAAGAAGTGAGGTAACTTTTCCTTCTCACTTTCCAGAAATCACGAAAGTTAGCCTAAGTTGTTCTGTTATTTTCACTCCATAACCTGCTTCCTCTCGGGTCCTAAAAGTACTGTAGCATTCTGAATGACTGAATCTTCAGTGAATTCATCCATTCACTGATTTGAAATTGAAATAATACATATTACGAGAACAGTTTTTTTCTACATTTACTTGTTTGCTGCTCAACTAATTCATGATCGTATGACTCATCACATAATAATCATAATATAATTTTTATAGGAAATCTCGTTAACAAGAGCAATTTTTCTCTCCCTTTTGGGATTTTCGGCTCTTCTGTTTTCCACTGAAATTGCGACGACTGTTTTCAATATGGCTTAACTTTTCTCTTTCTTCTTTAACTTCTCGTATTGACAAATTACGCCGGATGGGCCGCTGGACAGATGTACGAGAATACCAGTGAGAAGTTTTCTTGTATGAAAATCAAAATGTGAAAAAAATAGGCACTAGAATCTCACGCGAGAAACAAGTCGTGATTTCCTCCCCTTGCACCTCGAGATGCGAGATTAAAATACGACTGATAAATATCATTTTTTGCAAGCTTAGGGGTTCGAGGGGTCAAAGTAATTATTTTTGTATTTCCAATTTTCCTAGTAGGCAGATGGAAAATGATTCTAACTTTTATCAATTCCACGTCAAGCGTAAATATTCTTAGAGTAATTATTTTATTCTCCGTCAAGCGTAAATATTCTTAGAGTAATTATAGTGAGATGACACTAGGGAAATGACACACACACACGCTTGCCGTTTTCGGGGTCGGAGAAAGGTCGTGTTGGTGGGATGAAGCCTCATCCTAAACTGCCGCAGATAACATCATCTGGAGGAATTTCCGCGACTTTCATCCAATACCATCATCCTGGAGACTGACTTTAACACATTAGCCTTTTTATTGGAACTAAGTCTTTGGCGCTTGCCTCCAAGACGATGCGCACGCGCGCGCGCGAGCGACCTTTAGCCGAGTGGACACCGCTCAGGGGTCGTATTCGTAAGAACCAGGTTTCGATTCCCTGTCGAGGCAGAAACAAATGGGCAGATTTTCTTTCACTATTCACTAGGAGTAAATAGATACCTCATAGTGCCTTTTCTAGTACTTTCCAGTTTATTAAAATAGTTATTGCAAAAATCTCTGTTTAAACTTATTATCACTGACATCTGTTTGCCTTAAATTATTTCTGTATAAATGGTTTCGATAAATATATATAAATTATATATTTCCAGTTGGTTTATAAAAACATTAGATAACCATTTATATATTGACGTTCATAGTCAAAAATACCAATTTATGACGAATTCAAAACGAGTAGTGATAGAATGTTTCACCGAAAATCCCATGAAAAGCATGAGATAGAAAACAGCCGAAAACTTTAGTTAAGATTAAAAAAGCTACTGTAGAGCATATCCCACGCGGAGTGTATGTCCAATTATTGTCAATTAACATTTGCGAATTTAAATTCGCACATGCAGATTCCTCCCTACAGTCTAGTTTTTCCAGCTGCGATTGATCTCCAACAAAAACTAGTTTAAAAACCAATTTCGCGAGCGTCCAAACTCGATTGTTTGGGAGTAAATTTTCAATCGTAGCAGCAAATCATTTAAGCCGCATGGGTGTGTGTGTGTGTGTGTGTGTGTGTGTGTGTGTGTGTGTGTGTGTGTGTGTGTGTGTGTGGGTGTGTGTGTGTGTGTGTGTGTGTGTGTGTGTGTGTGGGAAATGCTTCATCTCATAAACAGACTTGACGGAGAGGCGCATTTGCGAAATTGTCCCAGCCTTCCTGAGAGGGCTGCTAATTGCTGGAGATATTTCTGTGAAATAAAACTGTACATATATATTACATGTTATTGCGTGCACTATATGGTGCCCTAACACAATATTACTTTTAGTAGAAGTTGTAGATATTAATGTAACAATTATTGATGACGATACAAGTATTTCAGAAAACATTAAAGTCTGTGTTCTGCTACAGAGTTTATTGTTAACAATTTAAAAACAAAAAATACACTAGTACGAGAATTTATATAACCAGCAATAATTTTGCTTAGCCAATAACATTAGCGGGCGTTGTAAATTTGTCTGCACTACTGATTTTATAGAGCGATAGTTTGCTAAGCCACGCCTGTCTGAAAAGGTCATTATTGCAGGTGTAACTACACCATCAAGGAAGGATTCTGGCGGTGATGAGTCCCGAGGGAGATATAACCCTGATGTCTGCTAGATGGCAGCAGGCACCAACCTCTGTCACACTCAACTGGTCACACACACACACACACACACACACACACACACACACACACACACACACACACACACACACACACACGATAAGGATAAGTCAAGAATAACACCAAACTGGAAAAGGTTCTAAGGTTTGCCACCAGACTAGTACCCGAGCTGAGAGGTATGAGCTACGAGGACATCTTTACTGTCTTCCCTCCTTCCATCCTACCTACTCTCCTTCCTTCCTCCCCTCCCCTTCTTCCCCCCCCCCTCCCTCCCTCCCTCCCTCCCTTCCCTTCTTCCTCCATTTTCTCTCACAAACTGCCCTCCACTTTCCCCTAATTCAGCTGCTTTCCTTTCCCCTTGCTATTCTGCCCCCCTCAGCCCCCCACCCCACCTGCCACTCCCGCAGCTCCAAGGTCATCACCTATCAATCGTAATTCACCGACGTACTGAATATCATTTATGTGTGAAATCATCAGTGAGCGTGTTTATCAGGAGTGAGGTGTAGAGGGTGTCCCTGGCGGCCCTCGTCAACACCCAGGGGCTCTCTCTCTGACCACCAGCATCCACCTCAGGAGAGCGGGGCGGCTAATTACCATAATAACACGAAAGGCAAGAGGGAAACGAGAAGGAACAGGCACGGAGGAAAGTGGAGATTGCATGGGGGAAGAGGAGGTTGATGAAGAATGAAAGCATAAAATGGAGGGAACGAGAAATCAGGAATAAAAGGTGAAGTAGATACGGGGGGGATAATTGAAATGAAGGGGCTAGAATAAGAAGAAAAGGAGGAGGACGAATGAGCGAAGGGTGATGAAAGACAGGGAAAGAGAACTCGAGGAGGAAGAGAAGGTGATGTGTGTGTGAGAGAGAGAGAGAGAGAGAGAGAGAGAGAGAGAGAGAGAGAGAGAGAGAGAGAGAGAGAGAGAGAGAGAGAGAGAGAGAGAGAGAGAGAGAGAGAGAGAGAGAGAAGGGAAGCTGGGGTAAGAAAGAGAAGGCGAGGTGAGAGGAAGAGCACCTAGAGAAGCCTCATTAACTTCCTCCTGTCAGAGAAGGGAGTGCTCCTTGACCCTCGAGGATTGTGAGGCACGAGCAGGATGTAGGGTGGAGTAGGATGAAGAAACTAACAAAAGCGGGAAGAAAGGGGGATGATAAAAGAATGGAAATATGAATGAGAAAATAAGAGGGGAAAGAGCAAATATGTAAAATTATGAAGGAATGGAGATAGCCGTTTATTGAAGAGAGCATTCATCAGTAGACGTATATGCAGCACCCCGAAGGGAAAGGAACTCTGTGAAGGGAAAGGAACTCCCCGAAAGGAAAGGAACTCCACGAAACGAAAGGAACTCCTCGAAACGAAAGGAACTCCGCCAAGGGAAAGGAACCCCGCCAAGGGAAAGGTACCCCACGAATTTCTGGCACAGGAAACATTGAGAATAGAATAGATTTAAAGCGCCGTAGAGGGCCATAGAGGGAAGGACCAGCACAGGTGAGCCTTCACCAGGAAAAACAATACGATCTTTGAGGACCCGGCATAAAAAGAGTGCAGCTTTAAAGTAGCTGGTTTGAATGGTAAATAAAGCCTAAAGGGAACGCTTCCGAACACGCGACGAAAATCGGGTGATTGATTTTTTTGGGTTCATTACAGCTGTGTGTACCAAGACAACTCTCAGAATACATACTGAAAATTCAACATTAGGCAATACATAGCGTAATACATGGAACTGATGGGAAGTTTTAAAGTTAGAGATAAGGTTATTAGGAGGAGAAAGGGGGCCAAGCCAACACTTCTATACAGAGTTTTAAGATTAAGAATTGTGCCCCCGGTGTATTTACAAGACATGTAATGGCCTTCTAATAGACTACCCTCTCAAGATAAGCAAAATTACTCCGCGTATGGTCACTCGCGGACAGTATAATCTAATTATAGATTAGCATGAATAACAATTATCTTTTGTTTTCTTATGTTGGGTGTTTCAACTGGGAGAGTTACTAGTGCCCCCACTTAGCTTACCAACCATCCCACACGAATACTCAAGTCTCGAACAAAGTCAAAGTATCAAACAATCAGTGTAAATACAACTAGAAACAGGATACACCTCTCAGTTTAAATACATCAATTTATGACAAAAACCTATACATTATTTTTACTGGTGTTATAATTGTTCCCTGTTCGCGAAGACCCTATATTTGTCCCCCCCCCCCTTCTCCTGAATTTATTCACTATGTTCATTTTCAGTCGATGTGTTGTAGGAACGTTTCGGTGGATTCCCTGGAGACTAAAGCACTTCTTGCCTCGCATAATGAGGCGCGCAATATTGCTTCTCGGCTTTGGGGCTCCAGTTGCTCTTTGGGGGAATTAATTTTGCCACATAACTTTGAAGGGAAGGAGAAATATTTGTTTACGGACGATATCTCGTAAAAAAATATTCGTTTGAGGACGAGATCTCAAGTTCATCACACAAACAGATACACACACACACACACACACACACACACACACACACACACACACACACACACACACACACACACACACACACACACACACACTTCTACAAGCATTAAAGCCAAAGGGAATATTTAGAGTTTCTTTCGATTTCATAATTTTTCGCTATGTTACGATTTGCGTCATTTGGAAATGCTTGAAATGGATTGGTTCGAATTTAGAATAAAAAAGGTTTTAAGGTCATCCAGTGAGTATATAACCCTGGAAGTTCAGACCCTTACTGTGGTAATAGTTTAGGCTATTAAAATAGTAATATATTTGCAAGGCTGAAGATATTTTATATATACATAATGTTTGATAATATATAATATTATATATATATATATATAATAAAATATTACTCTTACCTCCACACGCACTTTCTCCTCTTCTCAAATCATCTACAAACGCAAACTCCTATCCTTCATATATATATATACAAACTCCTATCCTTCATATATATATATATACAAACTCCTATCCTTACATTATTACCATTCCCTCTATCTCCTGTCTTTACCTCCGTCTTCTCACAGCCTGCTTGCTGCCCGTCCTCATCTCGGCAAGCCGGGGATCGCATCCCTCCCCGGGACACTAAACAGAGCCGGGTCTGGTCGTCAGGTCGACCCTCTGGGACTAATATGGCTCCTGACAATGTCCTCCAGGAGTCACACCTTCCATCTTCTTAACTTCACTAAATCCTCTTAATAACTTAGAGTGTAGACTTGCAGGGAAATGCCAAGGAGGGAGGGAGAAGGAAGTTATCATAAGTCCCTGTCTGTCTCTCTCTCTCTCTCTCTCTCTCTCTCTCTCTCTCTCTCTCTCTCTCTCTCTCTCTCTCTCTCTCTCTCTCTGTCTCTCTCTCTCTCTCTCTCTCTCTCTCTCTCTCTCTCTCTCTCTCTCTCTCTCTACTAATCTATTATTTCACAATACTGCTTAAGGAAGGTAAAGCTAGGCTTGATTGAGTAATTCATTTATGCAGTATTGTCGACATTTTTAAGAGCGAAACAATTTAGAGAAATATTGATAAATAAAACAAAAATCGATCGGGCTGTTAGCCATAAGCATTACTTATTACGATTAGTAATGTGATACTGGCAATTAGGTACGACATATATATATAAATTTAAATTTCATACGAAACTAACCTACAATACAAGGCGTCGTGACTTTGAGCGACTATGGGCATGTGAAGGAGGGAGAGTGAGGTGGTAGAAGAGGAGGAAAAGAAAGAGGAGAAGGAGGAAGAGAAGAAGCAAGAGGAAGGCGTAGGAGGAGAGGGGAAGGAGGTGTTGGATAGGGATCTCAGTCTTGTTATCTGATTTAACTCGGCCATATTTAATGAGATCTGAGACGTGACTAAAAACAAGTAACGTAAAAGCTCAAATAAAACTCTCATATCTGTTCACCATCACAGTTCACACTGACGAGTGAACAGATCTCCAGACAGATGAACACATATTACTTAAAAAAATATAAGTATAAATGACTTATAAAAAAAAGTTTTTACAATTTGACAGTTTCTGACCGTCAAGGTTGTTTATTTTTACAACAAATAAGTTACAATTCTCAGGTTAATTGTAAATGTAGTTTGACACAGGGTGAGATATATTTTGAGATATGGCTGAGCATATCCTTATACCCAAATCGACTATACATATTTACAGCATCTTAATTTTAACATTTGACCTGTTCAGCACAAAACAAAAATTTTTTGTGTCTTATTTGTTGACCAGACCACACACTAGAAGGTGAAGGGACGACGACGTTTCGGTCCGTCCTGGACCATTCTCAAGTCGATCATGGTTTTGTGTCTAAAAAAAACTTACGAAATATGGAGTTTTAACGTAACAATTTCAATTATGTAACTCAGGAGTGCAAACACGTAGACAAGTCAATAATCAAAAACAAAAAAAAAGTAAGCAGTCAACACGACAGTTTGATGATTCAAGATTGGCAGCCAAGACAACACAAGAAGATAATACGGTTTATACGTTTAGTATAAATGTATTAATAATACAATACATTTAGATAATACAGTTGGGTAGCGGCACCAACTTACTGACAAAATTTCGCTAAACCACCAGGGTACCAAACAACTTTTACTACAATACCAGGGTACAAAACAACTTTTGCTACACCACCAGGATACAAACTCACTTTCGCAAGAACACCAATGTACAAAAATAACTTTCACTGCATCACCAAGGTACATGAGAACATTCGCTATACTGGCAAGGTAGAAAAATACTTTCACAACACCCCAGGGTACAAAAAAATCGTTACTCCATCAAGGTACAAAAGAACTTTCGCTATACCGGCAAAGTACAAAGGAACCTTCACAACACCATCAAGGTACAGAAGAACTTTCACAATCCCATCAAGGTACAAAAGAACCTTCACTACACCATCAAGGTACAAAAGAACCTTCACTACACCATCAAGGTACAAAGAAACCTTCACTACACCATCAAGGTACAGAAGAACTTTCACTACACCATCAAGGTACAAAGGAACCTTCACTACACCATCAAGGTACAAAAGAACCTTCACTACACCATCAAGGTACAAAGGAACCTTCACTACACCATCAAGGTACAGAAGAACCTTCACTACACCATCAAGGTACAAAAGAACCTTCACTACACCATCAAGGTACAAAAGAACCTTCACTACACCATCAAGGTACAAAAGATCTTTCGTTGCAATATCAAGGGGCGAAACAACCTTTGATACACTCGGTGACTGCTTATTGATCGCAATATAAGTAGAAGAAAGCAAGAGTCTGGACGTATATTGGCTAATTGCAAACTTTTCCTTATCATCCTGTGAGACGACGGAGCACTGGGAAAGAGTCTCTCTCAAGAACTCCCATGTACCAAGATTCCTCGTTCAGTTAATTATCGTTTCCAGAGAAGTAGTAATGAGTCCAGAAATTGGATCACTGAATATTAACAGAGCAAACAATATTAACTTTACATGATACAACGCCATTAGTACCTTGGCGACTATATATATATTGTTGGTTAAATATGATCGCATTGCAGGCGTTGTTGATCTTAGAGAATAAGCTTTCGTTGATTCTAACTATTTGCTAACTCTCTCTATTAAGACGAGCAACCAAGTAACCGAAATTTATGGTAAAGAACCTGATGATTAATGTAGGGTATATTTTCTACAACGTTTCGTTCCACTCTGTAACATCTTCACGTAATGAATTAATATATAGTTGCAACTATATCTTAAATATACATGTGAGAGAGGTGAAGTTGTGTGGGGGTAAGGTGAAGTAATCACACATAGGTAGAGAAATAGGAGAATAATGGGGATGGAAGCCAATCAAACACTGGGTCAGGCGGTGGGCGGAGGGGAACTCGGTAGAGATATCGTTATCTGGTGCTGTATGGTGACGTCTCGATTTGAGTGTAGGTCTGATTTGAGCCCTAATTGATATTGCCTTTTGGTTTTCATTTAGTCGCCTTATAACTGTCTAATTTATAGTGTTCGCGGCTTCCAGAGGTCAGGCAAGGTCCAATTTCCCGAGGAAGCTTTGTTTTGCGAGTAATCATAAGTGTTGTAATCTTTGAATCGATGTGAACCTGCGAGCTAAGGTTATTAATAGTTAACAAAGTAACAGAAGTTAAAATCTAAATAAAATAGAATGTCTTTCAGTCTGTCCAAGGTTTCAGCTCCGACGATTGGAGGTAACCTCATTAAACATTGCAAGATGAATGGTGGGTATTAGGAATTGTCATTGGTGGATCGGAGTCGATTCCATTGCACCCCTTTTAAATAAATTAGCTCCATTAGCGATGCTCAGGAGGCAACTGCAGATGAAATGATGGCCGCAGACTCCGAAGAATTTCAGCATCTGTTCAGTCATTCAAAACATGTTCTGAATGCAAATTTACATTTAGAAGGGGAGGGGGGGGGGGCTGCGAACACTTAAATGGCGCAACCATTTGGGGTCGACCCGGGTATCCCATCTAGTATTAGATGAAGCCGACAATAATATTCTTTACAGAGGATATATCACAAAAAAAAATCATGGGAGAAATGAGAAGGTTGAGAATTAGTTGTAAGTTGGATGTGAGATGTAAGAGTTGGATGAGAAGGTAAGGACAAAGAGAACGAGAGAGAGAGAGAGAGAGAGAGAGAGAGAGAGAGAGAGAGAGAGAGAGAGAGAGAGAGAGAGAGAGAGAGAGAGAGAGAGAGAGAGAGAGAGAGAGAGAGAGAGAGAGACAGAGAGAGAATAAGAGAAGCACATAGAGGGAAAGAAAAGAGAACAGCAGCAGCAAACAAGAACTGAATCTGACTAAAATAAAAAATATATTCTGAAAAAGTTCACTCACAAAAACGCAGGCGGACATAACACACACTTTGGCCATTCCCGGTGACACCCGACACACCCACATATATCCCCCAAGGCACTCCCGACCTGCTCACTGGCACTGAGGCACCAGTCTTTTACCTCATTCAACAGAGAGAAAGAGCAGCGTTAAAAAATTAAAAGTAATAATGATAGCATAAATTATTTAAAGAAATAGAGTAACTGTCACAACTGCAAGACAAAATAAATGCTGGATAACAAGTATTTATGAGAGAAGAGAAAACAACCAATAATGTTAGTTCTTTACGACACCCGTACGATCTAAGGTAGAATATTGTTGCACAGTAACTGCCCCATGTAAAGCTGGAATAATGACAGAGTCCACAACAAAACCACCTGAATTACTGGGATAGCTAAATATTTCTTCAATTCGTACTTGTGGGAAGTTGGGGAAGGTGATACAACATAATCCACCTCCACAAAATATATGAGGGTGTGCTTCCATATATTCTTATATGAAATAATTTCCTTTGAGGCAAGGAGGTAAAAATACACAAAACTGCCCGTTGAAAAGTACGGATAGACTTAGTACTTTAGGAGACACTTGTGTTCACACAGCTGCCGGAGGCTTGTCAACAGCCCGGCTCTACATATATGGGGGTATTAATAACAGGCTTTTTCTCCCTATTCTGGTTGTGTTCAAGAGGGATAGTTATATATATATACCTCCAAGAGGTATCTATCTGTTCAACTGGGCTGTGGTTCATACTGGGACCAAGAGTTGAGGTGACAACAGTTTGCTCAATCGTAAGATCGTCAATCAACAGGCCTGATTAGAGGACACCGGACCAATGGGACCTTGTTCCTTGGTACGACGATGAGCTTCACCACCACCACACCTCACCAGCTCCTAACTCATCATCCACCCCTCCTCCCTACACCACCACTTGTTCTCCCTATCTCCTCCCCACCCACACTACACTCTACCACACCCATGCTTTCCTAGTTGCTACTCGGTCTTCCTGTACATAGCATCGACTGGTGTCATACAACCCTATTATCCTGCTAACTGCCAACGTATAATACAATTCCCAATTAACAATTTGCTGTATCATTTCCTTTACTATATTCTAAATTCTGCAAAAATAATTTTGTGAAATACTAACGGCTTACCGCTTGCTATTTACTATTTATGAATTACTAAAACATATACCATAAATATATTTAACTTTATGACATAATTATCACTGATTACTGAAGATTTATCGTAACAAAATTATAATTATGTAATTATTCACGACAGATTTTGAGCAAATTATATTCAGCTAATGCACTCCCATTCAACTGCTCTATTTTTGTTTTTATTTTTTAAAATTTCCCGTGCCAAAGATAAATTTTATTTGACATTTCACGTCGAGCCAGAATGTGAAATGTTCAGATGGCATTTTTTATTAATTAGTAAAATTCCCTCACCCAGGTTGATGCGGGAGACGCTTCTTCAGCCGCCTCTCACAAAATTAATAAAACTTACTACGCTTCATAAAAAAAAACTTTAATGAGACATGGTTGACGGAGGTGCCTACCTAAAGTATAAGACGCAACCTGGTAATTGCCAAACTTTCACTCGCCTTGGTAATCTAGTTGGATGTTTATGTAATCCTTGTTTGGAGTCCAGCAAGTGTGTACGTAACGCTTGTTTAGAGTCCAGTAAGTGTGTACGTAACGCTTGTTTGGAGTCCAGTAAGTGTGTACGTAACGCTTGTTTGGGGTCCAGCAAGTGAGTACGTAACGCTTGTTTGGAGTTCAGCAAGCGTGTACGTAACGCTTGTTTGGAGTCCAGCAAGCGTGTACGTAACGCTTGTTTGGGGTCCAGCAAATGTGTACTTAACGCTTGTTTGAAGTCCAGCAAGTGTGTACGTAACACTTGTTTGATGACCAGCAGGTATTTATGGAACAATTGTGGTAAACGTCACACTAGTTACTACCCCGTAACCGCCAGGAGTCACGCCTGGCGGTTACGGGGTAACCCTAACTCTCCTGGTTATTCCTTGATAACACTAAGGAATCAAAATCATACCTCTTGCTAACCTTAAATTTTAAGGGCAGAAGTTGATAGCCTCTTGCGCCTGTTGATAAGTTTAGGAGCTACACCTCTTTCTAGCGGTGTAGCAACAGGTGTAGCTCCTCTTGTATTCTTTTTGTTTATTAAATGAGAGAAGATAAATTCGCCTGGTTACTATTGCAATATTAAAGGAAGTTGAGTGGGGGAATAGTATTAAACTACGGACTGAAGGAAGGCCAAGCGAGTAGAGAAAGGGGGTAAAGGCTCACCAACGGATTCAGCAGTGGATGTGAACGCCAGACAACTAGTGTGTGCTGAGTTGGATTCCCATATATTTGACATTGTCCGTTTCTCCTCAAATACAGGGTATTGCCGAGTGACTTCCCAAATGCGTTGTAGACACAAGAGGATATATATATATATATATATATATATATATAAGCAAGCTACCTGTCCCTGACAAAATGAGTTATTATAATTATTAACATAAATTGACCTAGAGTGCCTGGACTAGAGGGGAACACAATATATATCTACACTTTTTATTACCCTATTTTACACTCTTGGGTTCCTAGATATTATAGTCATTGGGTATTATTTTACTTGATTTATCACACTGTCTGATCTGTTGGTGTGAACTTTGTTGGAGATGCATGACGTGACTTGATAATTATCCCTCAGGCTTTAACAGCTATGAGTAACGTCTAATTCAATAGGAAATAGAAAAACACATTTGATGAGATCGTAGCGTCATATTGTTCATATCAATGGTTTTGACACCAAGGCATTAGCAAGGAAGCCTTTAATAAATAAATCAACTGTCACAATCCCTGGGCTCAAATAAATCCAAATTAACAAATTATTTAACAATTTAACGTTCGTCTTCCACAAATTAACTCACCAACCTTCAGTAGAGATAATGATTCGTGGTAATAATTCAATGTCTCATTTAACGCGTTGGTAGCTGCCAGAACTGATCTGGGCATGGTGATCAAATTAATTCACCTTAAAGGCCAATTAACAGGAGGATCGCGAGATGTAATTGCCAATTTAGCCATGACTTCGTCTAATGAGTAGGCTCTCACTCTTAAACACTATATTACGTGGACTCCCAACTAAACTCGTGGAATACCGATATACAAACTGTGGGATATATATAATAACCTCAGGTCACAGTGGCATGAAATAACGCTCTAAAATATAAATGAATTTATACCTGTAGACGCTAGCAAACCTAACCGAGCAGACCTCGAGGCAGAATGGCTTATTTGCCTCATAACATAACTCAAAATATCCCACAAGAGTCTGGACTTTGTGTTCCTCAGAATAGTCACTTCACAATACTAATGGTAAGAGATGCTTCCTAACGTCGTATACCACCATATTAAAACGAGTGAGGAGCGCGCGCGTACGTGTGTGTGTGTGTGTGTGTGTGTGTGTGTGTGTGTGTGTGTGTGTGTGTGTGTGTGTGTGTGTGTGTGTGTGTGTGTGTGTGTGTGTGTAGGGGGGTTGGGGGGTGAATGTGAGGGGAGGTACTGAGAATGATCCATTTCCTTGGTTTTCTTTACTGACGTAAACAGACGATCAAACAGCGCGCGTATCACACACAAAAAAATGCGAGCAATTTAATTTTTGGTTGCCAAGTGAAAACCGAACTGAGTGACTTGCGATACAAATGCGTGTAATATAAGGGCTTCGCTATGTATGCAAATACCCCGGCAGTATATGCAGAACCAGGATCGTCTGATTTCGAAAAAACAGTTACATTTATCCATTCATACACGCCAATTTTGAACGATATCCAGGTAAAATTGGACGATTAATGACGAGTAGTTCGACACCATATAAAGTACAATAGGGGGAAGGGTTACATAGCAATATTCCCTAACATATAAAGGGTAAAGTCAACCACAGGCGATTTACAAACGTCAATGGTCAGCGTGGGCAATGGGTCCGGACGGGTGACAGCTTGAAGGGTGCCGGCCACCACACCATAATTCTCTGGTGGGGATATTGGCAAATCAACCCCCACTGTGGCTGTCACCAGGCGAAGGGAACTTCCTGGTGAAATGGAAGGAACGAGGAGGAGAGAAGTTAAAGAAGAACGAGGGGGGGAGATAAAGAGAAGAGGAAAGGGAGGAAAAGGTGTGTGGAAGAGAGAGAGAGAGAGAGAGAGAGAGAGAGAGAGAGACAGAGAGAGAGAGAGAGAGAGAGAGAGAGAGAGAGAGAGAGAGAGAGAGAGAGAGAGAGAGAGAGAGAGAGAGAGAGAGAGAGAGAGAGAGAGAGAGAGAGAGAGAGACAGAGAGAGAGAGAGACAGAGAGAGAGAGAGACAGAGACAGAGAGAGAGAGAGAGAGAGAGAGAGAGAGAGAGAGAGAGAGAGACAGAGAGAGAGAGAGACAGAGAGAGAGAGAGACAGAGAGAGAGAGAGAGAGAGAGAGAGAGAGAGAGAGAGAGAGAGAGAGAGAGAGAGAGAGAGAGAGAGAGAGAGAGGTACTTTTGTCGAGTGTGTTCTGATGACCCGGCCGACAATACATGTCACTTCTATTAAAATATTATACAGGAACGTCTTTTCCACGGCTCACAAAATAAAGGAAAAAAAAAGTCCTGAAAGACATTATTGATAGCAAAATGACCCTTACCGACACCAACCAGAAGATCGAGTTAATATTCTATATCTATAAAAGAATGTCTCTATGTTTGTCTGTTAAGGGGTTGAGGGCATTCGATTGGGGCCAGCCCTCACCCAACTTTACAGGGTGAATGATCAGGGGTACGATACAAGGGTACGAGTTAGGGGTCGGACTTAGTTTATTACTTTAAGAAGTATTAACATTTATAGGAAATCCCATCCGATTTTCATAGTCAAGTGTGAAATACTTGGTGAGTTACCTGTTGAGTTTTTCAGTTTTTCGTAATAATACATTTACTGAAAGATCCATAATGTTGTTTCAGTTCCACGTAACAATAAATTTTCTGAGAGAAGGGGGGGTAGAGGGGAAAAGAGACCCCGGATATACCCGGGTACCCATCCCAAATAAAATAAATATCAGATAAATATCTGACTATTCGAGATTGAAGCCAAGAAACCACTCCATCAAGTGCCAAGAACCTACTCGAACCCATCCCATCATGAGTCAAAAACCCCATCAAGGGCTCAAGAGAGACAAGTTTTAATCTCGGCTACCCAAACCGTGCTGAGCTCCGTCCAAACAGTTTAACGTCTTAATCAACTTTGGAGAGACTTTCACACATCTTGTGGCTTGTATTGGTAAACTTAATTAAAAATTTAGCTTGTAAATTATCGGTATTATCAAGGTAGCTAATTAAGTGCTTCTTAACTGTGAGGGGATGTGCAGAGGATGAATAATGGAGCTGCTCCTTAAGGAGTAGTTATAATTACCCAATTTCACTGATTGCTGGGTCTGAGACGAGACGACTCACACACACACACTACATGATCGTGAACGGAGAGGACAGAGGGAAAGGATAATAGGATGAAGAGAAGGACAAACGTAGAAGCAGGAGAAGGCAAAGAAGGACATCCTCAGTACAGCTCAGGCTGACGGGCTGTACGGAGGGTGGGTGGAACCAAGCGAAGGAAGGTGGATGGAGGCAAAAGATGGAAACAAGAATTGGCATTGATTAAAATACAAGTCAGCGAGTTGACATTGATCCGAGGTTATATGGACTCAAGAGAGAGCCGCCTGGATGATAGCGTCGCCCAGCTTCGCGTGCCAGCAACGTCACCCTTCACATACTCACCACTTCAATATGCTTGAAAGTGAGGACATTCGTGCCACCAAAAAACAAGCAAAGAAGCTAGCTAGCATGCAAGCAAAAAAATCCTGGCCATTTTCTACGTCTCATCGAATAAAAGCTTATTCAACAGAATACTGAAGTTTAACAACTAAGAAGAAGCCTATTCGACAGGAACTTGAACATAAATACTGGAAGTGTGGACGTGACCCCTTAGGAAGAACATATTCTCCAATGAACAAATCCACAAGGGCCGTGACGAGGATTCGAACCTTCGTCCGGAAGCATCCCAGACACTGCCTTAATCGACTGAGCTACGACAGGGTTAAAAGGGTTGAAACCCTTTTGTAGCTCAGTCGATTAAGGCAGTGTCTGGGATGCTCCCGGACACAGGTTCGAATCCTCGTCACGGCCCTTGTGGATTTGTTCATTTGATGCATCACGTTAGTGTGATCTCTGTGTGTGAACATATTCTCCTTTTCACTTATTCGGTCTTATCTCTCTCCTCACTTATTTACAATATATTCGCGAATTGTAATGTTTTCCATATCATGTAAAAACTATTAATTATTGAAATGCAGCAAAGGATTAGTTATTTTGCACATAGCTAACAACCTCGTCGTTCTCTATTGACATATAAAGCTCAGAATATGAGCCGTTGTACCGAGGCTGGTAAAGGCTTACAATCGTCTTATAACCTTCTCTTTGCATATTTACTGAAGTAAGGAGTGTTAACATCCTCCGGTATTTTATATTTCCATGAAAACCTTTGATAAATGATTGCTCTGATGCCGCATTATCACAACATTCGTCTAACTTGTAGGCAACGTATAAACCAAATTCGAATCGACTCATAAACAGAGTGTAGCAAAGCAAATAGGAGCACATGACCCATATGGTCTCTAAAGGAGTGATCACTCTTAGTCTGTCGCTTATTCTACAGCTAGAAAGGGTTATTCACACGCTACTCTTAGCTGTATCGGATAGTACCAGAGTAGCAAACATAACTACATATCTAGGTATATATGTATAAGGTTAGGCTTAAAATTTTGGTACTGGTGTCCACTTATTTACTGTTGTATGTAAACAATGCTTCTCTTTAAATATTTACTTTAAATACCTGACATTTCTCGACACTATATTAATTTCTTGCACATCAAAACAGTAGAAAAATGTACTTTAGTGTAAAAATAGTTGGAGACTTTAAAAGTAAAAGTTTAAGAGTAAAAGGTGGAGGTATAACACGGTGACGGTATGAAGGAGAATGTCGGAGGTGGAGGTATGGATACCGCTGGAGTGGGTTTATGCGGGTGCGTGCGTGTGCGTGTGTGTGTGTGTGTGTGTGTGTGTGTGTGTGTGTGTGTGTGTGTGTGTGTGTGTGTGTGTGTGTGTGTGTAATTACCTAAGTGTAGTTACAGGATGAGAGCTACGCTCGTGGTGTCCCGTCTTCCCAGCACTCTTTGTCATATAACGCTTTGAAACTACTGACGGTCTTGGCCTCCACCACCTTCTCACACTAATGTGCGAGTGGTTATGTGCACACACTAATTATATTGTTGTAGAGACGATAATATACAGTATAGAAGAGAATAATCACTTCAGTTTCTTATTGTAAGATACTTAAATATTCGTATAACTACCAATATTGCAAGCTAAATAATAAAAACAAATAAATAAATATCTGTATACATGTTATACTCCGCAAGATTCTTTAATTGCTGAAGATACTCCTTTCTTGATCATCTCTCTACAACTGTATTTATATATCTACCTCATAGAGAACGCTCAGATGCTTCTCACATACACTGAAATTTTGTCAAGACTTTCACAATTATATCGTCAATTTACAACCATTAATATCTGAGAGGCGTAAAAACTTTGTGCCCTTTGCTGATAATTCAAAATTTGTCCGGAATATTTTTCGCAAAATGTTTACTCTTTCTCTTGAATTACAAGTGAATAGTGGACGCTAGCCGGGACGTCCGGAACAAGTGCAATCATTAATGAGCAGGTGGAGAACGGCTGGTAGGATGTGAAGGACTGGAGGCCGGCTGATTCAACAAACCGGACTTAAGTGTGTCTTAGGTTCTCGTCACACCCGCTAATGGCATCCGGGTCTTGCCATTTGTCCCAGGAAGGCCGAGTGTGTTGTCAAAGGAACTCGACGATGGACTTGGTGCCCGGGAAGGGAAAGAATTGAATGCTTGCAGAATACTCCTTTTTATCGTCAACGCCGAATTTGATGGAAAGAACACAAAACTTTTACTGGTAAAATTCCTTAACAAGCGAAGAGGGAGCAAGAATTTCCCTCGGCACACACTGACACAGACAACCACATTCCGGAGCTTCCCGGCCAGTGGGATGGAGGCAAGATCACTTTGGATGCTCGCTTATCAAAACTTTTATGATGAGTTGCAGGACTTCTCAGAGATAAAAAGTGAATCGGAGCAATTCGCCAAAGTCTCGACAACACTAATTAAATCCACTGGATAATCATGCGCAGCACTCGTTAAAAAAGAGTTGGGTGCACCAATCTCTGCTTTGCTTCTGGGGGAAGCGAATTTAACTCTTGTATAAGGGGACGACGAGATTATCTCCTGCAATATTTATTTTAGTAAATTTTACTTAGTTTAGCCTTCCATTAACAGAAACAGATTATAATGACGAGATAAACAAAGGTGAGTAGGCCTGCTGATCAGTATTAAAGTATTCTCGACTGTTTCATACAAAAGGATTCACACACTCCGCAACGCCTCATACCATCTTCTATAACCACCCTTGTGTACAACCCTTGCGGCGACCTCCTTTCAGTGTCCAGAATACGTTATTAGTGACACTTTCATGATGATAGTTTTTTATTAAACAGCGTTCAACATCAAGTAGACACGATAGTTATCCCCCTCACGATTTTGTCATTACCTGCCAGAAACTCTAGGGTTAACTACCTACTTTCCTTCAACATCATCTAGTCCACCTCAACACCACGTATTCATCTTCTGTCTCAAATACAACTGTAGTAGTAGTAGTAGTAGTAGTAGTAGTAGGCATCCAGTAGTCTCAGGAGACTATGGAGTTGGGTTCTGGTTGTCGGTCTGAACTGGCCTCTATATAACAGTATAACATCACTAACAAGTCCTTCAACACCATTAACAAGCCCTTCAACACCACTAACAACCATTAAACACTAGCTAAACATTTTTAGCCCAAACTATGCAATCCTTCAACACCTACAAATCTTTCAACGCTACCTACTCTCACTCGACATCACCTATTCTGCATGACCACCTAATTCCCTCACGACTGCGTCCATTCAATACCACCTTCTTCCCAGTATCACCACCATGTACACTACCCACGTCCCAATAACATCACCTATTTTCTATTTACACCACCTACATCCCTGTTAGCAGCTTCTATGTTCCTGCAACACATTCTACCTTATTAATACACCATCTACTTCCATGTAACACCATCTAAGTTCCTTCAGCATCCCTTACGTCCCTTCAATACTACCTACGGCCTAGCAACACCACCCACGTTACTGCAATACTACATACTCCCCTTCAACACCGCCTAGAGTCATTCACAAAACTACCTATACAACCCAACTCAAGGAGTGTGGAGTCCTGATTCCCAAACTAAGTTCGGTATATTTTTTCCCACATTTTGTCAGACATTTTAAACTGGTATCTCTTGAGCCAAGTTTAATGTTAATAAATGAACTTAAATGAACTGAAATAATAAATTAACGATTCTTCGCGGCAGGGGATCGTATTCCAGGGACCATAGGATTAAGGACTTGCCCGAAACACTACGCGTACTAGTGGCTGTATAAGAATGTAACAACTCTTGTATATATTTCAAAAAAAAAAAAAAAAAAAAAACTTTTCAAACATCCGACAAAATAAAATACACGTGCATTAGCGTCCTCAAAGAAAACAAAATACATTGCAATATATTAAATACTCTTAGCTAGTTTGTTTTTGAAAGCAAGAAAAAGTACGCACAAGGGACGAGCTCGCACGAGCTTAAAGATGTTAAATTACATAAATCAAATTTAACGATACATAGATTCAAACAGACAGAGACACACAGAGGAAGACAAGGAAAAATAACGACGGCAGACAGTGAAATGCCTTAACATATAACACTCACGGGAAGGACCAATAAGAATAACCCAAGACACTCGGAGTTCCACACAGACAGACAGACAGACAGGAACAATGTCTTGCATTATGCGAGGCCTCAGCGGGACCAGCAGCCGCATCAACCACCACAACAACACATCTCTCCATCTCTAACATACACATTCACATACATCAATAGTATGCCGGTCATCCGAGACGTAATAAGAAACGAACAAGTCATCTACACCCTTTAATACGATGTTCAATAACGACTTGTTACTGTCAAATTTAGCAGCGGCAAGTTTTATATGGAATAGTTTGTTTACGTTATGTTAGAAGTTGCCGAGTATTCTTGGCACTGACTGACCGACGTCGACGTAGACAAACGTCGCTTCCTTTGTCTACAAAGGTGACGTCGACCTTAGAAGGCATATGTATATTAAGATTTATTTACTCTACATATAATACAATGATATTTACATTTAAGGCATAAGTTTATTTTTTTTATATTTCTAAAGTTCAAAAAATATAACAATATTTTATTGCCTTAAGAGACAATGAGCACATTCAAGAAGAATTGACAGCGCGTTCACAAGATTAAGATTCGAAACGGCAAATATGTATAAAAATGATGCACTTGCAACATAAGAGTCTCATAAAATATCCGCGACTTTACGTAACCTTTATTTTAAGTAACTTCCCGTGGAAGTTATTATGGCTCTTCTGGTGACATTTCTGGTTCACATCCACAGTTGAAGAGAAAGTCTTCCATGGGAGTTATTCCTTGTGCCTCTTCCCCTACTAGTCTTCCATGGGAGTTATTCCTTGTGCCTCTTCCCCTACTAGTCTTCCATGGGAGTTATTCCTTGTGCCTCTTCCCCTACTAGTCTTCCATGGGAGTTATTCCTTGTGCCTCTTCCCCTACTAGTCTTCCATGGGAGTTATTCCTTGTGCCTCTTCCCCTACTAGTCTTCCATGGGAGTTATTCCTTGTGCCTCTTCTCCCACTGGTCTTAACTTATTGAAATAAAGATGTCAGTCGCTTCGTGCTTTTATTGAACAAGAAAATATGACTATGATGACGTTATGTATAGTGAACTTGATGGTAGTATGTCAGGATATTACTGATGATGGGGATTTGTGAAAGAGATAATCTAGAGTGGTCAATTACGGAAAGGGTAATTGGTGAACGCTGTTATTTGTGTGGGGATGTGTTGTGGTGGAGGCTGGTGGTGATGGTGGTGTTCACTTGTGGTGATGGTGTTCACTTGTGGTGGTGTTCACTTGTGGTGGTGTTCACTTGGGGTGGTGTTCGCTAGTGGTGGTGCTGGTGGACACTTGTGGTGACGGTGTTGGAGGGAACGTGTTGTGATGGAGGAGGTGGAGGTGGCCAGCCTGAGTAGCACACACAAGTACCAAAACTTTGAACACGCCACACTTGCGGAGTATTGACCGGTAGTCCTCCAACACTTCCTACTCAACCCCATCCGAATCTTATTTTTGATCTACAATACAACGTCAAGCATAAACATCATGTCACATTGCAGCAGACTGTCATGTCTTGCAATTCGCATTATCTTCAAATTAGTTGTCAATCTTTGGTAGCACATACCATTACCATTTGTATTAAATCTAAAGTATTTTACAATTCAAACATTTAATTCTATAAATTCTCTTACGTCCTGCTTGAATAATTTCGAGGAATAGGTAGAAGAGATCCATCGTTAATGATCCCACATCCAGAACAATATTTCACACACTGTGCAATGTATTTTTCTGTCATCAGCGATGCACCTAGTAAATGCATTGGTTTGTGCTATACAGTAAAATACCATGTTTTCAACTGCCACACTCATAAGTACTTGCTACCGTTATATACATAAACTCAACGATATATATATATATATATATATATATATATATATATATATATATATATACACACACGTGCGCATATTACACCTCAATCGAAACCATCAGTGGTTTCAGTAATGCACTCTGGCGCAGTCAAGAATACACTGGTGACAGTCTACGGATCCATCCAGCCGTGTTTCACTACCTGACGTGCGGGTGGGCGGACCAGAGGCGCCACGGTGCTGCCTGCTTGGCGTCACGCGCGGGTTTGAGCCTCCCTCGCCCTCAACAGGTTGTCCACATCCTGCACCAGATGCCGGCGACCGCAATATCTGCAGAATCCATCGTCACTGACTTGTCACTTCAAATGAAACAGCGTAATCAGTTATTCTCGCAATAACAAAAAAAAGTGAATATTAAAACCGAGTTATCTGTCATTTTTCCTGTCTTTTATAATGTGTCTACGTTATATATGGCACTGACTTTTATATTGCTCGGTATATATATATATATATATATATATATATATATATATATATATATATATATATATATATATATATATATATATATATATATATATATATATATATATATATATAGTGTTTATGTATTATATATTATTATTATGGCGTGCAAATGAATAATGTGCATATATTTTGTTTTAATAATTATATATGCACAATCATAGATATGAACAATGTATATATTTTTGTTTAAACTTAGTCAATTATAAATAAACCATTATTTATGAATATTTTAATTTGCTTTCATCCTACAAATTCAGCTTCTTAATTCAGCTTTTCGGCTTATTCTAGTGTATCATCTATTGTGGTTCATCTTTCATCAGAGCCCGTTTATTTACTTTGAATGGTGGTCAGCTAAGGTGTTAGTCTGAAAAGTTCTTAGATCTTTCCTTGTGAACTTGTCACTATTACGACCGACTCCCTCAAGTGTCTGGAAGTTAGGGGCTGTCAACCTTGTGGGTATTTAATTTATGTTCAAGTTAAGAACATTTTACTACCATATACTACACATAAAATATAATATTCTTCCTTTGAAGCGGAGTAAACCATAAGTTTTCTTTTATTAACAAGCTAAGATATACACAGCTATGTTCAACTACCCTATTCAATATGAGAGATTACACAGTGTGGATCAAAGACCAGCTATAACTTCATATAGCATCCCCATCTCACAGGATGATTAGTCATACATGGAATCAGTAGAGAACATGAAATGCGAGGATGATCTATTAGCCTCCACTAGCAACATCTGGTTACAGAATAAAAGAATATCTTCCAATATTCGTGAGTGTATGAAAGTCCATAAATGAGTGAAAAGACGGCAAAGAAAGGAACAACGCTTCTAAATTAATATATATATATATATATATATATATATATATATATATATATATATATATATATATATATATATATATATATATATATATATATATATATATATATGTATGTGTGTGTGTTATTTCAGAAATCATTCGTGAAGTGAAGATTTCGGATACGAAACCTCTGCTCAACATCAAAATAATATTAAGGCCTAGCATAAGTTCCGTTAGTGGCCACCATATTTTAGACCACGAAGCGTTAAAGCCAGCTTATACTGGACCACCACACCTTTCACTGGAAGGGTGGTGAAGGAGTGCGTGTGTTGCGTTAAATGAAGAGGGGAGGTGGGGTGGGGAGTCGGAGTAGCAACTCCACTTCATCAGACTTTCCCAAGAGAAGGTTTCATTATAACTTTCTACCCACAACTTGGGCAAACAATGGCAGACCAGAGTCCCCGACAAGCTGTTACAAGTGTTCCTACACGCTGAATCTGTGTGTATGTTTCCAGATGCCGTAAGTTGTGGACCTATGTAACTCGAATGCATCTGGCTGATATGTATGTTTCCTACACAACACGCGCTGTTACGTACATATGAACACATCCTATTCTGTTACGCTTCGCATTCTTCTTTCGTATATTTTTAGTCTTCATAACACTCAAATGAAAAATAAATGTCTGGTTAATAGCCTTCTACAGAGAGAAGCAAACACAAACACAATATGGATAGAACACAGGTAAGGTAATGCTGAGGCAAAACCTTAAGTCATCAGGACTACATAGCACTTAGAAGGGATATGAGGATGAAGAGTTAGGATAGGACTGAGGAGAGGAATGGTGCCTAACCACATGGAGGGTCGGGGATTTAACGACGACCTGCAAGGAATAATTCTACCCTTCTACTTCAATAATCCCATTGATAACGATGAGAGTAATGAAAATAATGATGATCATTCGAATTATTCATGGCAGCTCATCAATAAATAACAATTAATCATGGCAGAGTCCCTACAAACAAAAATTATCCATAAGAGAGCACCTACAAACATCAATTATTCATGACAAGGCACCTACAAACAGCTAAGTCTATTGTTCTACCTCGCCATGTCTGCAGCTAAGACTATTATTCTACCTCGCCATGGCTATCACTACAACTATTATTCTATCTTGTCTCATGAATTTGCGTATAATGAAGATTACGAGAAAATTCCAGAAGACAATGGACCCCAAAGGAGAAGAAAGTTATTGATGGGCAGACAAAACAGGAAAGGGAAGAAAGGGGGGAAGAGGAAAGACATAATGACACAATGAGGATATCAGGAGGTAGTAGCAGAAGACGGTCCCACCTCTAGCGTTAACACTGACATGTATCAACCACTTAACCAAAACGTTCCCACACCTCGAGTTTTTCATACGGAACGAGTGCTCAGGATCAACCTTATACCAAGCAGTATTAACGGCTCAGATGTATGTGGTTAGCACTACAACCGGTTAATACTGAACATTCCACCGTGTACCTGTAACAATTTATTTTAGCATCTCCACTGACCAAATGTATACAGAATTTTGCTTAATTATATTCATTTATCCAGGCATTATTGTAATGAGAGGATACTGCATATGTTTACAGCCACATAAGACAGGATCAAATTTTTACATTTCAAAATTTCAATGTCGTACAGTTCGCGGCAACATGTTCTCTCAGTGCGGTCGAGTAGGCTGTGTTTGTGTAACTTCAGCTGGTCTGACTCGTCACAACATCAAAAAAGACAAAGTGATTTTTAAAATACCGAAAATGATCATACGGATCTGGTTAACACGGCCTTTCTTTAGTCCTCAAGGGAACACGGTTCTCGATACGCACCACGAGCACAGAGTAAACACTGCCAGACTCAATATTTAACACCCAGATGAATACTGAGTTGGGGCTGTGGAAATTGTTGTTGTCTGCTGGCTACACATCGTGTATGATTAATGTTGTCTGCTGGCTACACACCCCTTGTTTATAATAATGATGTCTGCTGTCTACACAAACCCCTTGTTCATAATGTTGTCTGCTGGCTACACACCCCTTGTTTATAATAATGATGTCTGCTGTCTACACAAACCCCTTGTTCATAATGTTGTCTGCTGGCTACACACCCCTTGTTTATAATAATGATGTCTGCTGTCTACACAAACCCCTTGTTCATAATGTTGTCTGCTGGCTACACACCCCTTGTTTATAATAATGATGTCTGCTGTCTACACAAACCCCTTGTTAATAATGTTGTCTGCTTGCTACACACCCCTTGTTTATAATAATGATGTCTGCTGTCTACACAAACCCCTTGTTCATAATGTTGTCTGCTGGCTACACACCCCTTGTTTATAATAATGATGTCTGCTGTCTACACAAACCCCTTGTTCATAATGTTGTCTGCTGGCTACACACCCCTTGTTTATAATAATGATGTCTGCTGGCTACACAAACCCCTTGTTAATAATGTTGTCTGCTTGCTACACACCCCTTGTTTATAATAATGATGTCTGCTGTCTACACAAACCCCTTGTTCATAATGTTGTCTGCTGGCTACACACCCCTTGTTTGTAATAATGATGTCTGCTGGCTACACAAATCCCTTGTTCATAATGTTTCTACTGGCTACACACCCCTTGTTAATAATGTTGTCTGCTTGCTACATACCCCTTGTTAATAATGTTGTCTGCTGTCTACACATCCATTGTTAATAATGCTGTCTGCTGGTTACACATCCATTGTTAATAATGCTGTCTGCTGGCTACACAACCCCTTGTAAATAATGCTGTCTGCTGGCTACAAACCCTGTTTTAATACCGTTGTCTGTTAGTTATACACCGTGATTCTCGTCAACCAGTGATTATTAAGCTAGATACGGAGAGACAGACCCACTGAAATGAGAGACACGATAACTTAGTTAACTGAGCTCTATATATGCTAAAAGTACAGACAGACACACACACGAGTGGAGAGGCATGAACGTGTAGGGGTAAATGAGCGACTGACAAATTAGAAAAAATCTGTATAGAGTTTACAAGTCAGAGAAACAAAACAAAAAAAAACATTCTCAATATGATATTCATCCTGAAATGTCACACGGACTTATGAACAGCTTACGTCACTCTGAAGCGTCAAAATAGACCCAAATTCAGAGCCAAACTACATGGAGCCGTCATCAGTGGGAGTTGTGAAGGGGCGCATATGGGATATGCAAATAATCACATTAGGCGTGCCAAATTGCAGGCGCTCTAGCCCACGCAAATTATATTGCATTACCCCTGCAAGCTATGATATAAACTAATTCAGAAGTCAACTAAAAATTTATATAAAATTTATTTTACGTGCGTGAATGTGTAAAGTACAAAGTCGCCTGCTTGGCGATCTTCGGAGAGTGTGAAGCGCCCACTGAAGCTGCTCCTCAAAGCTGAGGACAGGAAACTTAAGCTTTTCACGGACTTTTGTGGTAAGCAGCTGTGTCCGACCAAGGCGAAAATTTTAAATTGTAATCTCACGCATCAAAGGAAATTATTAAGGGACCATTCTGAAATATGTCTCCCACCTAAATAGCTTCATTTGATCCAACGCACGTTTCGAACACAAAGCTAGGGAGAAATGTATCATTACCAAAGCTGTTTTATTTTAAGTATTTGATTATCCATGAAGGTAAATCTAGCACACGTTATGTAATCCAAATTATAAGTCCGGATGTCTGTGTGCATGACTGTTCGTCAAGTATTCGCACATCGTTTGAACAGAATTTGATAATCTGGTTCAGTCTGAAGCAATGACTCGAGACACCGTCGTCCACGCTCGGCTTACTATGTGAACATTCCTTAAATCATCGCAACATTTGATCAAATCTACGATTAATCTTCCAATACATAATACAATCAATTTAAATTTTAAACAAGAACTTAATTATACCGAAAAAAAGATGTGAGTTGGGCGCCAGACGTTAACTTACACATACACACACACACACACACACAGTTGTGTGTGTGTGAGTGTCAAATCTTATCTATCACCATTCGACACCTGGGAAACTCAGGAGCCCCTGGAGGCCTGTTCATGGTGAAGCTGTTCATCTAGGCATGGCCGGGTGCCTCAGATAGTGATTAAATAAACATTTTACTATCATTATCATTACATGTTATAAAAGAAATAGGTCGTAAAATGTCTTTTCGAATCTTTCGGAAACTTTCCTGCCAGACTCCGAGCGTTAATGCCGTTATGTTTGGTGTTATAAAAGGGTTTTAATGGAGGTGGTGAGGGGTAGAGGGGTGGTGGGGTGAGGGATGGAGAGAGAGAGGTAGTAGGGGTGAGGCATGGGGAGAGAGAAAGAGAGAAAGAGAGAGAGTGAGAGAGAGAGAGAGAGAGAGAGAGAGAGAGAGAGAGAGAGAGAGAGAGAGAGAGAGAGAGAGAGAGAGAGAGAGAGAGAGAGAGAGAGAGAGAGAGAGAGAGAGAGAGAGAGAGAGAGAGAGAGGTAGTAAGGGATGAAAACTCTCAAGCCCAGTCTGGCTATTCTGGCCATGCACACGGAGCGTCCATACAGACTTTCTGAATGGCTCTCCCGTGATGGCTTTTCCCCGCGAGTCCTACACGCACATACTTTAATCTTTGCAACTTTGTTTATCTGTTTCATCATCTTATATAACACAAAAACTGAGGAGTTTTTCCATCGCATTTGAATATAAAAAAAGTCAGCCTCTTCGGTACCAATAATATTAGTGAGTTCACCAGTTTAGCGCTATTAACATTCCATTAACATAACGCTATGTTAAAAGTGACTGACCGGTGAGTTTCACCTGAACTATCGTGGTGGGGCTGCAAGATCTGTGGATCGATTCCAATTATTAAAGTATATACAGTATATATATAATGTATATAAAAGTATGTATATATTGTATAAAGTATATATAGCATATGATTGGAAATTTTATAATTAAAGAACTAAACCCACTGAATAAACAATATAGCACCTAAATATATGATAAACGAAAGTAAAGAATCAGTGCAATAAAGTGACGCCTAACGCTTTAAATATACTGAGGTGGATACAACTGGATGAGCAAGTGAGTCGATGCAAGCGCATACATGCACACATGCATCCAAATGTGCGCACGAGAACACACGCGCACGCAGGCAGTCACACTCACACATCAAGGGGCCTCGCGGCTGAGTGGATAGCGCTCAGGGGTCGTGGTCCTAACGGCCCGGGTTTGATTCCCAACGGAGGTGGAATCCCTCGCCCCTATTCACCTAGCAGTAAATAGGTACCTTGGAGTTAGACAGCTGCTACGGGCTGGTTCCTGGAGATGTGTATTTACTATTTGTCTGCAGAATCGAACTATTAGCTCTTGGACCCCGCCTTTCTAACCAATCTATTTTTCCTCTATTATATCTACTACATATTTTCTCTCTAACGCACACACACACACACACACACACACACACACACACACATTCCCAGGAAGCAGTTCGTAGCAGCTGTCTAATGCCCAGGTACCTATTTACTGCTAGGTGAACAAATGCATCAGGGTGATAGAAAGTTTGAATATTTGTTTACGTCTCCGCCGGGATTCGAACTCAGGCCATTAGGACTACGATTCCCAGGCGGTATCCACTTAGCCGCGTTGCCCCATAGTGTGTATGTGCGTGTGTTAGAGAGAAATATATGTAGTGGACACAATGGAGGAAAAACAGATTGGTTACAAAGACGGGGTCCAAGAGCTAAGAGCTCGATTTTGCAGGCACAAATAGTATATACAAATAGTAAAAACACAAATACACGCGCAATCTTTTCTCTCCATTGACTTTAATAATGGTGCATTTCACAAACCCATTAATCTCCAGGAAATACCTTGTAACCTTCCTAAATTACAGGTCGTGTTGGCCTGCCAAATCAACGGGGATATTCTCGCATCCTGAGCCATTATTTCATGCGAGCCTCAAATCGACCTCAGTTGTTAGTGTCACGGAACTGAACTTAGTCTCGTTTGTTTGAATTAGCTAACTGTTAACAGTAACAACTGGTACAGTCATGGTGGTAACGTTTCATTGATGCCTAAGACTAAATGTCTTTTCATGCTAAATTAAGGCGTGAAATAGAAATAGATCAATCCATTCATCTTTAAATACTTGAAAGTTATAGAATATGTTCAGTAATTTATAACATTTGAATTGTATAAATGCTTAGTTAAATATGTTTTGGATAATCCCATTTAGCGTAAAAATTTCAAAACAGGTATTGATAATTTTAAGCCGTGAAATAGCTGGATCGTTCTTCTCGAAATTTTATTCTAAGAAAATATATTTGCACCACTGGAGCTAAAAAAATAACAAATCTTGATGAGCAAATCGTTTAGTGTATGTTAACTACCAGGCTGAGTGCATGGCGGTATACGACATTACTTCCTGTGGTAAATGTCTTCTATACGAGTGGGGACAGATCAGTCAGCCAGCAAGACGAACTTGAAAGGAAATGTTCATCTTCCTTCTTCACGATGATTTAGTGGAACTAGGGAGAGCTGACGGGTCGCTGAAGCCTGATGAGGGGAAAAGCTCGGAAGTGAGGGAAAATCGGAGTGAGGAATCGTTCACACTATATTACACGAAGCGTGCTTACACTTACACGTTACGGGCTCACCATAGCCCGTGCTACATGGACACTTCGTCCTGAGTAGCTAAATCTTTAACAACAACATTACACTTACACCTTTTTACGGGCTATTCGTGCCTGTGCCACCTCTTGGGTGACTTAATCTTCATCAATCAATCTTAAAACATTCTGGAACTACTCGTTTCAAATACACATCTTAGGGTCATATGCAGAAATACACTGAGTATTAAAGCTCTTTATAAAAGTGAAAGCAAAGTACACAATGCAGCGAGTACTACTGTTACAGCAATTGCAAGATCCTTACAACATGTAATAGAGTAATTACGGCTCCATACGTGTAACGTGATATATAAGAATACTTGTGCTGATAGGTACCTATAGTTGGGATATAGTACACTTTTCTCGCCATACATCACTCAACAAACAACATACACCAAACCCGTCAAAATACATCACACCCTCTTACAAACACTGCTTGTGTACACTCCGATACATATATCTAATGGCTACGCATAGTGTATACATTATGCAGCACCCATTAAATGTACAGCGACACTAAATAGCACACCACCACCCGTACCTCTTCAGCACACACGCATGCACACTCGACACTACTCTCAACACAAGACTTGTCCGGCAGTTACTCAGCATCCAATAACGGCCAGAATCATTACATCTCGAAAGCTTCTGCACCGTTGGCGTCGCCAGATCTCATTACTCCTCAAGATGCCAGCTCAAGCCCTTTCATTGCAGGAAGGGGAGGAGGAGGAGAGGGAAGGAGAGGGGAGGAGAGAAGGGGGAAGGAGAAGAGAGGAGGGGGAAGAGGAAGAGAACAAAGAGGAGGAGAAGGATTCTTGTGTAGTTCAGGACATCTCTAGGCAACGCATTTTGTGGCTCAGGACACCTGTGTTCAACACCCTGTGTGGCTCAGGACACCTGTGTTCAACACCCTGTGTGGCACAGGACACCTGTGTTCAACACCCTGTGTGGCTCAGGACACCTGTGTTCAATACCCTGTGTGGCTCAGGACACCTGTGTTCAACACCCTGTGTGGCTCAGGACCCCTGTGTTCAACACCCTGTGTGGCTCAGGACACCTGTGTTCAACACCCTGTGTGGCTCAGGACACCTGTGTTCAACACCCTGTGTGGCTCAGGACACCTCTATTCAACACCTTGTGAAGCTCAGGACATCTCTACTCAACACCTTGTGAAGCTCAGGACACCTCTACTCAACACCTTGTGAAGCTCAGGACATCTCTACTCAACACCTTGTGAAGCTCAGGACACCTCTACTCAACACCTTGTGAAGCTCAGGACACCTCTACTCAACACCTTGTGAAGCTCAGGACACCTCTACTCAACACCTTGTGAAGCTCAGGACACCTCTACTCAACACCTTGTGAAGCTCAGGACACCTCTACTCAACACCTTGTGAAGCTCAGGACACCTCTACTCAACACCTTGTGAAGCTCAGGACACCTCTACTCAATGATGTACAGTGACCACGACACAGCAGCTGCGGGTTGGTACAAGAATTCAACCAACTACGAACCAAACATTTTGATGAAAGGGAGCAGTAGAGCAAGAGACGTTGACTTACATCGCAGCAGGCTAGGATACCCATGTGCATGGGAAATAGGCTTACAGGTTCCAGAAGAAAAGAGGAAATGTCAGCATTGAGGAGAAATGCCCAACAGACCACTGGAACATTATCTAACATCGTGCAGTAACAAACCAAAATAAGATTTCAACTGAGATTCAACAGCAGCAGTTATTCAATGTATCTAAAGTAAAAGAAGTTATATATGTAAACTGTCTAACACACTTAGGTCAAAAGGTATTAAAAGCTGCAGCAGTTTTAATGCTTTAAAACATATTTGCTAAAATGGCAGTGTGAGGACGTCCCATTTCCACACCAACTGTACTGAAAATTCTTCCCATCCCAAGACGTGGGAATATAAGGAGTTTGTTGCTGTCTGATCACGGTGTTCCTGGGACGGTGTTCCTGGGGAATCGTTAAACAAACATCGTTATTGTTCCGGGAACACGAAAGAAAATGATATCAAGTAGCGATGAACAGTAGAATTAGATGCGTAGAAAACAAAATACAAACGAGAGAAAGGGGGGAAAATGATAAAATATAGCGATAACAGAAAGAAATTAAAGCGAGACAATGAAGGGAAAGCAGCAATAAAAGCCCGAGACTGCTGTAGAGATCTTGGGAAACGGAGGTGGAGTTCTGAGATGGTCGCTAAATTCGTTCTTGTGTGGGATCTCGTAGCAGTATGTTCTAGGGTGTTAAGACTATGTAGCACCACCAGTATGAGGGTGTTAATACCACCCAGCACCATCACCTGTGATGCCACACACTGGTGGTGGACCTTGTAAACACTACCACCAACGGAATTGTTGTTGTTGTTAAAGATTCGCTACCTGGAACAAAGTTCCAAGTAGCACGGGCTATGGTGAGCCCGTAGATCACCAAAGGAAGCTGCTTTAACACCAGCACCGGGACAAAGACCAACAGTTAAGGGAGAATCCCTGAGGGGGAGAATTCTTTTAGGTTCCGACTCTTTGATCGTTTCCCTTAATCGTCTTTCTTAACCTGCTTTCTCGCTTCACCGTTCTTATCCTTTCATTAAACTTTGTATCCAATAATATATTCTCTCCGGTCCTCTTCGTCTCTTCCCACAACCCATTTTTTTTCACTCACAGGATGAGTGACCGGCCCAATATTATCACTATGGTGGTGTGTTCACTCACAGGATGAGTGGCGTTGCCCAATATTGTCACTATGGCGGTGTGTTCACTCACAGGATGAGTGACGCTGCCCAATATTGTCACTATTGTCACTATGGTATTTTGCCCTTCTGGCAAAATTTAATTACAAATTTACACAACCTAGAAAGATGTCAGTATGAGAATAGTAACTACTACTCTTCCCAAACTACCCTTGCTGTCCCATATTTTTTTTCCTCACCATCCCCTATTCCTCACCTTCCCATATTACTCCCCATACTGCCGTTTGCTACTTCACTTGCTCCCCCCTCGGGTGCAGTGTTCACTCCCTCCCATATACTGTACACGCTGTTCCTCTCTCAGACATTCCATTATTGATCTCACCTCAACCTCTTCCGTGGTTTGCCTTCCCTTCCCTTTCCCACCTCGGCCTGCCCTCCACCACGTCTTGTGGTCGTGCCTGCCAAGGAGATAAGACCATGAATTCTAGAGATGTTTACCTTACACTGTCTTGTATAGTCAAGTCACGCGCGCCGCACCCAGCATCGCTCACACCTCCTCTCCCACCTGCCATCTCCAAGCTCTGTATATATCCTCCACCAAAACCTCCCACACACGGGTTTCCTTCCCATCCTCCCACTACAACCTGCCTCTCCCACGCCAATATGGCTTCCTCACAGCAGCCTGCCTCTCCCACAGCAACTTGCTTCAACCCATTTTAACCTTTCTCTCACACACAACCTACCTCCCACCATCACAATCAACATTTCTCGCTCACAACAACCAACTATTCCCAGAACATGTCTCACTGATCCCGCAAGCTTCCTTAATAATTCTCACCGGATCCTCACCGCAACATGGCTCCCTCACCGCCACACAAACCACGCTAAGTACTGCCACTGCCACATAAACATAGGCTTGCAAATTACCAAAGATGAAGGTGGTTATTGTTTTAAGTAACATTGTCTTGTTACGTGCTCACCCGTGTGTAATACGAGCAGAAGTTAGGTTTTTCTCCTTCAGAAATAAATACCCACAGAAATATTACTCGGAAAAAATAATATATAACTAAGAAACTCCCATAGGATGATACTTTAAAGGGAAAGGATAAGTCCCATTTGGTCTGTGTTCCAGTACAGTCTATTCTTATGAATGTTATAACTGCAATGTTAGGTACTGAATTACGTTTGAAACCACGAGACCAGAATTTTTGGAACACAGACGTGTGGCACACATTTTTGCCTCAAGGAAATAAAAATCATAAAATTAGTGAGCATATTTTATGATGTGATCCCATCTTAAAGGAGTAAAAATAGATAGCAATTAAATACACCACCTCCTTCGATCCTATACCGAAGTCCTTGTACAGTAAAGTTCAACGACGTATTCTAAATAAAATTCTGCCACACAATAATGTATTTTAAGTTTTCTTCAGATTATTGAAAATTAGATTTGCTTTATTTGGGCAACAAGTTTGTTTATCTTAACTTTCTAAATACCGACAATTTATATATAATGTATAATCGTAGTATGTTATAATATGCTAACTTTATAACAGTTTAATTGTTTCACAACTAGGATTTGTATTTCTCTTTAATTTGTTATCAGCTAATTTTATTAATATAATTAATGGAATTTATATCAAACTCTATATTATTGACTTTACAAATAATTGAAATAATGGTCTATACGCACTTGAAATCAGAGTTAAGGAGTGCCCATCTTGGCACTCATTGTGAAGCTGAAGTTAAATTCTCCTTCAATCATTTTACACATCACCCGAGATTGTTTTCTGAAAACTTTCCAAATTAGTTAATTAACTTTTAATGAAAAACGTTTTAGTAGTTTGAAATTACTGAAATGTGTTTTGTGTTTATTTCAGATTTAATGATAAATGTTGCAGATCAATGACACATTAGGGAGTTGTTATTTTGTGCTGAAATCTTATAGGACCCTTAGCCTAGGTGAAGAGAATGTATAGCACTCAAGGGGGACCCTTGTATGGCACCAGCGTGTAGCTCCTGCATACCTTATCGATTCATTTATTTTTTGTTGTAACTATGTAGCAACATAACTACAACAGTATAAGCATTATACAAGTACACCAGTAACAGAAGCAGGCAACAGAGCAACAACAGTAGCCCCAGGAAATAAGCAGCAGCAACAGGCAAAATATCTACAACAGCACCAGGAAACAAGCACAGCAGCAGCAGCAGCAGCAGCAGCTTGACAATAGCAGACCGCTGTATATCAGGGAGTCTCTCTCCCTAGCTTCTGAACTGCAGTCATAAATCTAGACTTTACTAATAAATTCTACCGACTCATGTCGGAGCCGCAGGAAAGTGTTGATGTATCGTATAGGCTGGGCATTTTTTGACATTTTGCAGCATGGTTATATTCGTTTTTTTTTTGTTGTAGTCAATTTCCTATGATAGAGGAGGAGCTGCAGTTGCTGAACTTTCAAGGAAGGAAAATATTGGTATTTTCTGAAGAGCTGGTCACGCGGTTCCTTTTTCTTAATAACGACAGTAAGAACTAATATTCATGCAAACATATGACTACGGTGATATACAGAAGACGAGGAAGCGAAAGATCAATTGTCTAGAAACCGAGAGAAAATGTTGTATTATAAGACTAACGAGTGTAAAACAAGTAGTCCCCTATAGTATACTCACAAAGTTATCCATGTTATCATCAGAAAACATTATACTAATGCTGAAATTACCCGAACAGATCTACGCATGAAAATCTAATTTAAAAAAACTTTGGCATAAAAAAATCATATTTAAAATAAATGTTACGCGTAAAATCTGGATTTAAAATTAAACGAAATTATACACTAACGTATTATTTGATATCCCAAATATAAATGAAATACGTTTTGTTTGAACTAAAAGTAATCCTTTCAAGTGACACCTTAAGGGAATTGAACACGTCATGCGAGTACTGAATACCTTGTCACTGACACGTTACAACATACACATTTGTGTTGGTGTCAAAGTCAGTTGTGTACAGAGGAGTTGTACTCACCCCCACCACCTGGAGGACAAGCACACCTGTAAGACCTTCTAGCTTTACTCTCGCCTCAAAACCATGATCTTAGATATACCTGAAATTAAAAAAAAGATAAACATTAAGAAAGTGCATTTGATGTCAATAATAAACTATTTATTATATTTAAAATACTTAATAATCTATGCTTTCCTCTTTGGACACATTTTAAGAAAGTGAAAAGGTGAGAAGTAAAGGTCATATACGTGAAATTAAAAAATGATAAACATTAAAAAAGTGCTATTTGATGTCAATGATAAACTATTTATTATATTTAAAATATTTAATAATCTATGCTTTCTCTTTGGACACATTTTACAATGTATCAGTTTTTGTTTCCAAGTACCAGATGTTATTTTCTGATTGCTTGTCTCCACAGTATAGAAAATGGCTCTCAACATCTTCAACTAGCTATGGTCCGTTTGTCGGTGCTTATCAGAATGGTAAAAGAAAAACGTAATGCAGAGGAGGAGAAACTGTGTGACTACATAACTTGTACGCAGCTGTAGTCTAGCAGCAAGAAACCTTTTGTTCAAAATCTGGAAGGTTATGAATCCCTCCGAAATTACCAAAAATGTAGTTAATGGTCGGTTTGGACTACAGATTCGTGCTTGGCGATATAACACACACACACACACACACACACACACACACACACACACACACACACACACACACACACACACACACACACACACACACACACACACACGCACGCACACACAAAGCGTAGTACGAGAGGGTTAAACTAATGAGAAAAGGAGAGGGAAGGGTCGAGAGGTCAGATGCCCGGCCCATTACTCGTTTAACGACATATCAACATCAACAGAGTAGAGGAGAGGGAGAGGCCCCAGATGAGGAGACGGGCGTTTATCACCAAAGTGACGGAGGGGACGGATGAGAGAATGGGGAAGCAGGGAGAGGGGAAGGACAAAGAGGGGAAATAAAGGTGGAAAAGAAGAAATTAGCAAAAAGAGAGCAGGGGAAGCCAAAGGAGGAAAGAAGGAAACTCGGGCAGTTTGAGCAATGAGGTTAAGTTAAGAAAGTGAAAAGGTGAGAAGTGAAGGTCAGGGAGAAGAGGAGGTCAATGAAATGAAGATGACAAGAAAGTGAAAATATCAGGAAAGAAAAGAATGTCAGAAAATAACATGCAATAAAGCGTGTATGTCATCTACAATGTCAATCAACTATCAATTTCCCATCAACACAGAAAATCATACTTCCATCTGACACGATGAATAAACTTATACACCGAGTCAGGAGGAAGTGCTGCACGATTTTAAGAACGGTAACATTATTTAAGACTGCAATTGAGAAGAACATCAGAATAATACAAAAACTAATATTAATAATACACCAGACGAAACACACCAACAAAGAGAGATGCAAAATAACTATTAAAGTATGCAAAGTAGCAAAATAAAATGTATAGTGCATAAACATTAACCGTAATATAAATTTTTATGAGAGATATACACACAGCTGCGCTATAAACACAGCCAGTATGTATGCTAAGTGGCCCATGACATACACTATACCAGGGCTCCCCCCGTCTATACAAAGACGTTTAAGAGGGATGTGTGGCGTATATTTTTCAATGCATTATACAGGTATACACAATGCGACCGGGGAGTGGGCGGCAGAGAGCCGTGAGGTATACCTGGGAGTAATGAATAGTGAAGAGAAAATATTGAATCAATAAGGTTGAAAAATTCAAACACCGGCCCAGGAGATGAGTGGGATAAATATTAAGTGAGAAGTATAGAACGTGGGAGGAACGAGGAAGAAAGAGGGAGATGCCCCGATGACTGAGGAATGTGTGAGGAACGAGAAGGGAAGAAGAGACGAAGGACCTTGCCGAGGAGTGTAATAGAGAAGGGCAAAGAGTGAGTAGGCAGGCAGGCAGGCACTCAGAGAGGCAGATAAGGAAGGAAAGAGGGAGGGATGTAGGTAGGTAGGTAAGGAGGATGGTAGGTAGAGACTAAGTCTGGTGGATGCCTACTAGGTAGGTAAGTAGGTAGGTAGGTAGGTAAGGAGGTAGGTAGGTAAGAAAGTAGGTAGGTCAGGAGGTAGGTAGGTAGAAAGTAGGAAGGTAGATAGTTAGATTAGGAGGGAGGAAGGTAGATAATTAGATAAGGAGGGAGGAAGGTAGAAAGCAAGAAAGGTAAGGAGGTGGGAGGCAAAGAACAAGAGTAAGGGAGGCAGATGCGACCATTACAACACTTGTCCAGAATGTCAGACTTTGACGAAGAGCTTTAATTACGATGGAGGGGTTAAAGAGAGCGAGGCGTCAACGCTGCCAGTGTGCCCTCAACACTGGAGTCGTTACACACACACACACACATCAGGTGTAATCATTACCAGATAACACCCTACCTAAACATCACAGGTTTTCAGAATTATTATTAATCCTTAATAATAATAATAATAATAATAATAATAATAATAATTATGTGTATTCTTTGTATTTGATTTATTGTTGTATTTTTTGTTATAGTATTATTCTATATTTCAATATTATTAATTTGAAAATTAATACTTGAGACAAACGTTTCAGTTTGTGTGTGTGTGTGTGTGTGTGTGTGTGTGTGTGTGTGTGTGTGTGTGTGTGTGTGTGTGTTGAAAAAACACAGAGCAAGAGACGGGATGAAAAACTGAGCCGAGGGCTATGAATAAGGAGCAGTACTCATGCTAGAAGGTAATCAGAAACAATAGCTGCCAAAGACAACAGCCCAAATTATTTTACAGTCCTATAAAAAAAACAATAAAAATAACTAACAGTAGAGGAATAATGGGGAATCTTCCCGCAAGCAATAATATAGCTGCAAGAAGCTCAAAAAACATATTCCGAGAAATAGGAGCAAGGGAGGGACAGCTGCTTGAGCTGGAAGAAGAAGAATTGCTTCACAAACAAGCTCGGACAAATTGCGCTGCTGGCAGAAGAGTTGAAGACACATCTGAAGGAGTTAAGTACGAGAAAAGCAGACAAGAGGACAGACATTTTGTGCATGAATACTGGAGGAAGTGGGTTGAATCCCCGAGTCACAGGAATCAATCAAGATTGCATATTGTTGCAATATACATGAACCATATACGTTGAAGAGATTTAGTCGTCTGTGTATGCTTGCAGATGATGCGAAATGTGTGAAACGAAATGTAACAGAGAGGCAATGCAAAACGCTGCCATAACATATGTGCAAGCATTAGACACTATCTGAGAACTGACTACCAGAAATCATTTCCAAATAAATGAACACTAATGAGGCTGCGAGGAGCCCCACTCTCATACTCCGCCATCTAAAGAGAAGACAGCTTTCTTGAGCCAGAGACCCATTAACAGAGAAAAGAATCAGCCGCATATGCTCCATTAGCAAGCTTAAGGGGAACCCTCAGGAATCTCAACAACACAGCATACCAAGATGCTGTCCGCCAAGTATGCCTTACCAAAACTGGAGTATGCAACACTAACGTGGAGTCAGCACCTTCGCCATCATATAATAACAAAATTGTATAAAGCTCAGAGTTTGCTGCCACGCAGTTCCCCAGTGTGAAGGAACTCCGACACGAGAAAAAGCTTAGTTGTGTCCTACAACTCAGGAAGACGAAAACACGGTCACAACACACAAAATACTAGAGAGGTTTGACAAAATAGGTATGGAAAAGTTGCCTGAAAATTTTCAATGAGTTATAGGGATACAATGAAGAATGGGCTATAATGTGTAAGAATGTGGGCCTATGAAGAATGTGAGGATACTATAAAAGTAGAGAACACTGCGGCAAGATGTCAAATTCAATATAAGAATTCAGGTAAACACGATAGGACCCATGGGGGTCGCGTCAGCTCACAACGGATAACAAATGGATACCTAAAAATGTTCCAGAAGCTGTAGCTTATTAACGCATGCATGCACAGCTAAGTGAAAACACAAATAAACGAAACAAGAAGCTAAGAAATAATCAATTATGTTGTTTTATTGGCAGATCTACGGGTTCAGAAACGGACCAAAATACCCCAATATCTGTATAGCGCCTTCCTTTGTGCCTCCGGCTATTCCAGTCTCCCTTGCTGGGAGCTCTGCCATATGTTGACAAGTAACTTAAGGCTCGGATATTTCCATCCAATTTACGAAGAAACCGTATTGACACGCCCCTCCTCTTCCTTCTCCTCTTCTTCGTCTTCTTCCTTCTTCGCCTCCTTCTCTTCTTCTTCCTTCTTCGTCTCCTCCTTCCTCCTCCGCCTTCTCTTACCCCTCTCCCTTACCTCTCATACTGATGCATATCCATGCTGTTTACACAGAATAAATACTACAGGGGCCATTTGGCATGATTGCGAACCTCGGTGCTTTAAAGCTCTCTCTGGAGGACCATTGGGTCCAGAAAGATGGCATTTCCCCCATAAAAGAATAAATGTAAAAGTTTAAATGAGGTTTATGTACATCAACCCTTACAAATAAGTTGGAAGTTCGGAGATAATGAACCTTAAGCTAATACCGCTGTATAAACCTAGCAAAAACTTAGATCTCAGTTCAAGTCAACCCATTTAAGTTATGCCGCAGTGAATCTATGATAAGTGTTACATACGCTAGAATTTCAACGTTTAATCTCAGCTGAAGAGCCCCCCCTCAGTTCAGTCTGTGAATACGGCTCCAACTGCTGAGATATAATATCATATTTGGGAAAGAAAAGTCACGTAGCAACGGTGATGTAGATGGAAACAAAAAATTGCGAGTCTACACTATTGAATATGACGAGTCGCCTGCAAGAGCTTCACTGAACAAATAGAGGTATAGGTGGACACTGGGAGCACCACTGGTGCGTCACGGGGAGTGAGGCGCACACTGACGAAGACACGTGACACATTAACATTTATCGCGGTGATGACCAATTTAATTAGAATTATTATCGGTTGGAGAGCAGGTTCATTTGACCTGAAGGATGTTTGATTTTATTTTATTTTATTGAGAATATGTAGCGGTAAGAATACGTGTGTGTGTGTGTGTGTGTGTGTGTGTGTGTGTGTGTGTGTGTGTGTGTGTGTGTGTGTGTGTGTGTGTGTGTGTGTGTGTGTGTGTGTGTATTCACCTAGTTGTGCGTTTGGTGGGGGGGGGGGTTGAGCTCTGGCTCTTTCTGCCCGTCTCTCAACTGTCAATAAGTTTTTTTTTTTGTTCCACACACACACAGGAATCATCCCGTAACAGCTGTCTAACTCCCAGGTACCTATTTACTGCTAGGTAACAGGGGCATCAGGGTGAAAAAACTCTGACCATTTGTTTCTGCCGACGCCGGGAATCGAACCCCGGTCCACAGGACTACGTATCCAGCGTGGTGTCCACTCAGCCACCCTGTGTAAGAGTGTGTGTGTGTTTATCTAAGAGTCTTTGAAGGTTTGAGCTTCACCTCCCGGAACACATTTTTACAACTCAAAATATTTTATTTACGTCAAAATTAACTTTCCAATTGTCTTGGTAAGTTAACCTCCAGATCGTTTAGCATGATTTTCCGCTCTTAGTACGTGGTTCTGTATCATTATTAATTATCTTAACTTTTGAGGCGAAGTCGTTCTAATACTGTTTCTTTTAAGAACAGATCCACGGGAGCCCTGATGAGGGTTTCGAACCTATGCGCTGGGTGTTCCCAGACGCGGTGTAGTCAACTGTACCACGACATGGGCAGTAGCACTCCAGGTTGCAATTCCATTGACCATGTCGTTGTACAGTTGACTAGAGCGCGTCTGGGAACACTCAGCGCATAGGTTCGAACCCTCATTAAGGCTCCTGGGGATTTGTTCATTGATATATCACGTTAATGTGATTTTTCTGTGTACTGTTATTTTCTGTTGAAGTCTGTCTCATGTTATTTTGCCAGAACTTATTTATTTTCACTGGGTTGTTATATTTCCCCTTTTTGCCTTCAGTTTTAGGTTCAATTCTGCGATTCCCTAATTGTTACTTGCCTTTTGTTGAAGATATGTACTTGAAGGTATGGAATGCACGGAGATGTGTTGGGGTGTACTGTGACGTGCCGGGGTGTACTGTGACGGGCCGGGGTGTACTGTGACGGGCCGGGGTGTACTGTGACGTGCCGGGGTGTACTGTGACGTGCCGGGGTGTACTGTGACGTGCCGGGGTGTATTGTGACGGGCCGGGGTGTACTGTGACGGGCCGGGGTGTACTGTGACGGGTTGGGGTGTACTGTGACGTGCCGGGGTGTACTGTGACGTGCCGGGGTGTACTGTGACGTGCCGGGGTGTACTGTGACGTGCCGGGGTGTACTGTGACGTGCCGGGGTGTACTGTGACGGGCCGGGGTGTACTGTGACGTGCCGGGGTGTACTGTGACGTGCCGGGGTGTACTGTGACGGGCCGGGGTGTACTGTGACGTGCCGGGGTGTACTGTGACGTGCCGGGGTGTACTGTGACGTGCCGGGGTGTACTGTGACGTGCCGGGGTGTACTGTGACGTGCCGGGGTGTACTGTGACGTGCCGGGGTGTACTGTGACGTGCCGGGGTGTACTGTGACGTGCCGGGGTGTACTGTGACGTGCCGGGGTGTACTGTGACGGGCCGGGGTGTACTGTGACGTGCCGGGGTGTACTGTGACGTGCCGGGGTGTACTGTGACGTGCCGGGGTGTACTTTGACGTGCCGGGGTGTACTGTGACGGGTTGGGGTGTGCTGTGACGGGCCGGGGTGTACTGTGACGGGCCGGGGTGTACTGTGACGGGCCGGGGTGTACTGTGACGTGCCGGGGTGTACTGTGACGGGTTGGGAGTGCACTGTGACAGGAAACGGGTGTACTGTGATGCGTGGGAGAGAGTGCTTGAGTACACGTGTTCGCTTATGAAAATTAAGACAAATTATGTACAAATTTACACTATATTCAAAGTAAGCGTTTACCCAAATAGCTTGGTTAGTGCCTCCGAAAGCAAAAGCCCCTGCAGGCGCCGGGCGTTCCCAAGGGCCGACTATACACAGGACGCTCACTTTACACAAAGTGCTCTCACTGTGGAAAAAAATGGCCCGTAGAGAAATATTGGGAGTGCAGTTTTCACCACTTTTTTTTAACCAAACGTATGAATGTGGACAAGGTTTTTACATTTGCCTTTTACGATGAGCAAAAGAACTGACTTCACTGATGCAGTATTAGCTGTAGCACTGGGCAACAGCCGTGGCAGCAGTAGTAAAAATATTAGCAGAAGTGCCAACAGCAGCAGTAACAGCAGTAGTAACAGCAGCACAGAAGCAACAGAAGCAGCAACAACAGCAGCAGAAGCAACAGAAGCAGCAGTAACACGAGCAGCAACAGCAGCAGGAGGAGCAGCAACAACAGCAGCAGTAACACGAGCAGCAACAGCAGCAGGAGGAGCAGCAACAACAGCAGCAGTAGCACGAGCAGCAACAGAAGCAGCAGTAGCAGCAACAACAGCAGCAGAAGCAACAGAAGCAGGAGCAGTATATAGCAAAAGAAGCAGGAACAGTATATTAGCAACAGACGCAGGAACAGTAGCAACAAAAGCAATATCGGCAGCAACAGCATTAGCAACAGAAAAAGCAGCAGCAGCAACAGAAGCAGTAGCAACAACAACAACAGCAGACAGGTATTTCAATATATAGTAACAGAACACACAAAATCTTGCCCCACTTGGCTGATCGCAACTTCTTGATATGAAAGCCTCGTCCCTTCAGGGCAGCTTCAGCCCTCCTGATGAAGTCCGCCTTTACACCTAGCGAGGAACGCTCACAAGATTACGGTTTCACAAGAACCTCAACAATTATCATAGTTCACATTATCAATACATTTATATCACGAAGCTCACAGACGAGGGCAAAGGAAATAAAAGCCACAAATAACCTCAATCTAAACTCGCCTAAAGATGTTCAAAAAAAAGGTGTGAGGAAGGAGGGTCCTCCAGGAAATCAACTCACTTAAAAATCTCTGAAAAACGGAGCGAGGAGCGTCCATGTGGATATCCAAGGACAGATTCGTAACACAATTTGCTCCCTTCAATTACCTTGTCTGTGGGGGATGGAAAAATACTAGTTGCAGACGTTTCCTCTCTCAGACACTCCGAACCAAATACGAATATATATAATTCCGAATATATATAATATATATAATTCCAAATACGAATATATATAATATATAAGTGATGATATTTCGTGTACCCATGGAGACTGTATTTACTGTTTACAATTTGTGCTGGCACGATCGAGCTGTTAGCTCTTGGGCCCCGCCTTTTTAACTGTGCGAGAGTGTACCGTGAGCTCTGGAATGCTCAAACGTGGGCTACAGTTCCGATACGCTCAAATACGGGCTTAATTACAAGTTCCTTGGAGTAGTAAGTGTAAGTACACTGACAGGTCCTGCGGTGGTGAGTGTATATGTGACTGAGAAGAGGGAGGTATAAGTGGCATGTGACAAATGAAGGATGAGTGAAAATTTGTAAATGTACGCGTGTTCTGTCTTCCATCCGAAGGGTCGACGTGACCCGGCACGGAGAAGAAAAACACCATGTTATAAACTACGTGCATTTTAAGGGTTTACCAAGGACGTTATTATGATGCCTGCATATACCCTTCACTGTTATCGGCATACACCTTCAATGCTACCTGCATCTTCCTCTCAGTGTTATCTGCATGACCCCCCCCCCCCTCCACCGTTGTTGCCTGCATGAATCATCAATATTGTTGGTTGCACGGGGCCCCTCAGTGTTTCTGCCTGAATGGAACCTCTCTTGCTGCCTGCACAGACCATCAGTGTTGTTACTTGCATGAATCCTGCGTTGCTTACCCACCAGCCTTGCCACGCCTTACTGCCAGCCTTCTCAGCTTTAATGAAGAAGCCACACTTGAAACTCGAGCCATCTGGCAGAGCTTGTGGGAGGAGGAGGAGGCAGGAAAGTCCTCCAGAACTCCATATAGCATTGTGTTATCTCTCGCTAAGTAGAGCTCAACGTCTCAAGTTTGTAACAGAGGAGCTCCTAGATATCATTCGAGATCCCCGGAAGTAGTGGGTAATGCCTTGAATTGATCGTTCTAAGCACGGCCTAAGGGAAGCTCAGGGTCGTAGAGAGGATGTCATACGAGATCTTGAATAATAAGCAGTTGTAATTGTTGATACCTATAACAGGATCTTGATCTCCTCATAATGCTGGTTAGAGGAGAGGAACGCAGCATCCAATGCTATACATAAATGTTGCTGTAGCTTACATGAAATTTAAAGTAGTTAAATAGGAAAGTAAATTGACTGATATAAACAGGACTTAGATACGATATCTAGCATAGTTAATTGGTTGTGATGAGTATGTATATGTAGTCATCTTGAATGATATCTCGGAACTCTCGAATGTTCTCTAGGTCCCACCGATTGGGCTGAACGGTAGAGCGACGGTCTCGCGTCTTGCAGGTCGGCGTTCAATCCCCGACCATCCCAGTGGTTAGGCACCATTCCTTCCGTCCCATCCTAAATCCTTATCCTCGTATACCTTCCAAGTGCTATATAGGCAAAAATGGTTTAGTGTTTTCTCCTCGTAATTAACTTACCTTGAATACCCCTAGAGCACGGACTGTGTTATAACATTAAAGGTGGTAATTATCGAAAGGAAGCGCATTAATCTCTCCGCTTACTGCTTTTTGATAATTGCATTTATAATACATTTTTTCCGAATTACGTACAGTAACCGATGATAATAAAATAATCCTTAGAGTCCGTGCACGAAAGAATAATTACATCTTGCACATGTTCAGGTAACATAATAGTATATTTTCCGTTCGTATCGACTTAACCGTTCAGGTGCTTGAGCAGTCGTAAAGACTGTCTATATTGCAAGAACACTTGATGCGTGTTTCTCGTCACACATCCAGGTATTTCCATTAAAATATCAAAGTCATTGTCACATTATCATTATTTACCTTTAATTCGAAAACCTAAGAAGAAACACAACATATGCCGCAATATATACATGAACCTAAAAACTTGCACTTTCCTGATATTATTGGATATATATATATATATATATATATATATATATATATATATATATATATATATATATATATATATATATATATATATATATATATATATACATATATATATATATACGAAACAAAACATTATGAGATAATCTTTTTTGCAAATGTTTGAACTCTTTTTTAAACTTTCTTACGTGTTTTTTGAAGTAGGACTCCACAGTGGGGCTGCATACTTTAGAACTGGTCTCACGTAGGTGCTGTATCATTATGAAAGTCTTTCTTTATTTAATATCCTAAACGCTGGTAATTCTGACTTTTACGACATGTGTGTGTGCGCCTCTCAAGTTAAGCTTGGTGTTATATTTTCTATGGCCTTTTCTCTAGTGGTTTCAAGTGGGTAGTTTCTCTTCATCGTGTGCTGTCCTGCCGCTCTCCTGTCAACCTTTCCCATTTTCACTCTTACATTTGTTATGTCTCAACTCTTAAGTAATCTTGGTTAGTGTCCAAATATCGACGACAGATAGGCCTTTATCCTCATTCTTATGTATCGTGTGTGTGTGTGTGTGTGTGTGTGTGTGTGTGTGTGTGTGTGTGTGTGTGTGTGTGTGTGTGTGTGTGTGTGTGTGTGTGTGTACTCACCTAGTTGTGCTTGCGGGGGTTGAGCTCTGGCTCTTTGATCCCGCCTCTCAACTATCAATCAACTGGTGTACAGCTGTGTGTGTGTGTGTGAGTGCGTACAAACACACGTCAAATTGCAAGGGCTGGACAAACAAAATACAAACTATGCGAGTCGACTGGAACCTTTCAATATTTATTTTTTTTACATCTGGTCGCCAGCCACCGTCACTTATGGAGATTCTGCAAACTGAATCTCACGCAGCTCCCTCCCTCCCTCCCACATACCACTTCCCTCCCAGACACCCTCCCTCGCACATGTCACCATCTTCCTCTCACTCTCCCTTCCACATACCTCCTCCCCTCCCACTTACTCTCAAACATGACACACCCTCCCACTCACTCTTCCCATCATGTGCTATCCCTTCCAACATGCCGCCCCCATCTGTCATAAATGCCACCTCCTTCCACTCACACGCCCACGCACCAGGCTGTGCTTGGGCGTGTGGTGAGAACACAAGGTTGGCCCATCCACGCTTGACGAAGTGGACTTGTCTGAGGTACTTGCTGCATGAAGGTTTAATATGTGAAGTAGAGCTTACGAAGGATGACGAACAGGAGTTCGGATTTGTGTACTTAACAGTAGTTTTGGGAACTACTGGTTGTGTTTAGCTATTAATGAGGTGCGGGTGGTGGGGGGTGGGTGCGACTGAGAGTAGTTGCTGCAGCAAGGTTTAATACCTCGAAAGCAGCTACGGGAGAGGAGGCGCACAGGATCAAACTGGTACTACGAAGGTTGGGACTACTGGTGTGTTTAGCATAGTTATGAGGGATAAAACGACCATCAGAATTTTAATGATAATCCAAAGTGATTTACAGAAAAAGTTTTTAGGTTAAGTTTATATATTTAAAAAATTAAAACAAAAATACATTTTGTTCCGAGTTCGTATTACTCCCGTTAGTTATAACACGGCAGAATTTCATTGCTTAATTTTATAATATTTATTAGGTGGAGGGCGTGGGTTCCCACTAGGCCTTAAACCCGTGACTTTCATTTACCGGAACGACTTTCTTGAGTAGACAAGATCTTATATGAGCGTGTTTGTACACAAAACTAAATTTATTGGGAATTTTTATTTATTGGAATTGGAGTTAGTTCTGAAGTGGATTGTGTGGCACTACTTGAGGACCTGAACTATCTGAAGGAGACTCGACACAAAAGTAGGTATAGTATTGGAATTCAATCCCAACGATATAATGAAGTTTGGCAAAAAAAAAGCCAACAAGAAGACCATAATTATAAGACAAGAGGCAGTTATAGCAGAGTGTAATATTTAACAACTCTGCCTTCACAGCAGCGAAATTGATAAACTTAAGGATGGCATTTAGGAGCTTAAACATGAAATTGTTATAAGCATGATAACACAGCACACGCCTGGCCAGCTATGAAATCCTGGGCAACAGAGTGGAATACCCACACTGTGAAGCACAAGAATGTTTTCGATACAGACCAGAGATGTGTTACGGAGACACTCGCCACAAGTCAGAGAGCCGAGAGATAGCCACAAAGTGCGCAGATCACCTTCACTAAGCTCGATGTTGCTTTTTGCATATTAAGTCTTTCGGTGCGTGACTGAGAGTACCACAATATATAATGACAAGCAGGTTCGCATGTGTGTGTCGTCCAGCTGGAACAGTCCACGTGTGCAGCATCAACACTGGTTAGTCTCCTCAGCCCGTTGTCCTGATTTGCCACAACGTACAAAATACAAAGTGCTAACCTAACCAGAAACGGATGAAGCCAAACAACCCACGAAACCTAAGCTACCGATTCACAGAGAACTTTTGTGAGCCGCTACTTTTCATAGCACTTTGTAATTTGTACTTTGGAAGCCATAACGTACAAAATGAGACGTATTTGTTGAGAGGACGAGTTGGTTTCCTAGTGCTAAACAACAACAACGAATATCCTAAAAGAAAATTGTCATTTTAACGACAGCAACTCAGAATTACACTGCACCGGGAGAATTTGAGGACCTCTCTGTGGAGATTTTAAACAAGTACATTCACATTTTATTGAAACACTTTGTCTAGTCTGAGAGGAAATAGAGGATGGATAGAGTACAGTTAATGATACAGTCTAGTAACCCACAGGCGTTAGAATTCTGTTGTAAGGATCAGCTTAAGCAAATTGCTGAACACTGTGGCATTAACCTCGTCAAAAGCTGCTGGTGTCAGAGTGACATTGTTTCTGATATTAAAGCCAGGACTGAAGATCCTGAACAAATTCATCATCAGGGTGATAGAGAAGTGATGACCGAGACGAAACAAGTTTCCAAGATTTCCTTTGCAGCCATTACGATGAGAGCTTCGATCGATACTTTTTGGACATGCAGAAAATGAGAGGCACAACTAGGGTTACGAGCACAGCAATCAGAAACAGTTCCAGATTTAAAAGCTTAACTTTTAACCACAGTTGAAGAAGGAAGAAGAGAAAATAAAGGTCTAAAAAGATAAGGAAAACACTAGGATTCAAGAATATTTGGAATAAGCCAGTATACGAAAGGTCGAATAAGCCAGCCTGTATACGAGAACTTGAGCAGAATACTGTCATACGCAAAATTTAAGAGATAACGCGACTGATGGAGACAGAAACAAACGAGGCTCCTCTAGCCGAGCACTGGACTGAATAAGATTTGATACACCTGCCGAGTTTCGGATCCCACTCCGTAGAAATGAGGATCTGAGGGAAAGACGTGCTCTTCGTAAATGAAGAGGCAGAGTTTTCCTTTGACCAATTTGAGAGATTCCAAGTCATGGCCTGTGGAGCAGTGGGCACAGATCATTCAGGGAAGACTGCCGCCTGGAGCAGCCACAGAGGACGTACAGTCAACCTGACATTAGAGGAGTGTCAGGACTATGGTGTCTGGTAAAGCGTAGTGTCACGAGGGCCTTATTTACTTTAGACAAAAGTTAAATAACTATAAACGCTCGGGTTTTCATGTCAAACACGAGGATGTTTGCTTAGGAGTGTAAGTGTGGGTCAGGGGGTACGAAGCGTTTGTGTAGACGGAGAGATATGACACCGGGTGGAGACACGCGCGTGTATGTGTGTGTGTGTGTGTGTGTGTGTGTGTGTGTGTGTGTGTGTGTGTGTGTGTGTGTGTGTGTGTGTGTGTGTGTGTGTGTGTGTGTGTGTGTGCGCGCAGGTCATGTGGGTGATTTAGAGCAAGGACAGAATGGGCATCCGAGTCATATATCAACCTGCTGGTAATATTGTCAAGATATATTAATTTCTCCGCAAATACCCTCCCTGCTGGATGGTATTCACCTAGTTGTGCTTGCGGGGGTTGAGCTCTGCTCTTTCGGCCCGCCTCTCAACTGTCACTCAATCAACTGTTACTATCTACTAACAATTTTTATCACACACACACACACACACAGGAAGCAGCCCGTAACAGCTGTCTAACTCCCAAGTACCTATTTACTGCTAGGTAACAGGGGCATCAGGGTGAAAGAAACTCTGCCCATTTTGTTTCTGCCATCACCGGGGATCGAACCCGGACCCTAGGATTATGAGTTCAGAGCGCTGTCCACTCAGCTATCAGGCAGACGGGTAGGTGTATGCATGTGTATGTATGTATTCACGTATACGCTTGTGTATGTGCGGGCGCATACTCGTGTGTTCGGGCGTACGTTTATGAGCACATGCGTACGATAAAACCAATTTACAAAGCGTGTATGTACGTAAACTACTTCCACAGGTCCTGCTCATGACATGCAATTTGGAACGATAAATTTAACGTTGGTCTAAATGTTTCCTAAATTGTCCCTCTGATCCACTTCGTCTCGTATTCGTAGTAACTAGTCAAATAAAAAAGAAGAGACAACACAAGTTCATTTTCTGCCAAGTTTCTCTGGTGATTGTGTAGAAGGAATTCACCTCCTCCCCCCACTCCACCTCCGCCCACAAAGACCTACACACACACACACACACCCGACCACCCACACCTACACACACACACACCCGGGCACCCAGACCTACACACACACACACACACACACACACACACACACACACACACACACACACACACACACACACACACACACACACACACACACACCTAAACCCACTCTCACCCACATTCCACTTCGTTTTGTTACCAGCAATCGAACCTCTGTCTGTTGCCTGTTATAATTGATACCGCCAGTATGGTCATAATTTAACAAGAAGAGCTAAACCACTCATAATTGCAACTCGATATGGCGAGTTTAAAGATAAAAAATTCATGTTTTTTTTCTTCTCCAGCATCTTACTACGGAGGATGACGTGAACCATTATTGAATTTTTTTCGGGGATATACTTCAACTTAACCCCCAGACAATATTGACGCTTTACACATTATTCTCCAACAAAGTATATATTAATCAACAGAGTCATATTTGCGCGAAAAAATAAATACTGAGGAAATTATTAAAAAGCTTACATATAAGATAATAAAAGCAAATTTTCAAGTTGCAATCGTAGGCTGGAGCACGATGATAGTGAACGACAGGACCGGCCACACGACAGGTGTTCTCCTGCTGGAGTGGGTGGAGAGACAGAACCCGACCCACCAGACGAGGGCCGGCAGTTGACGGTAAAAACAGACGACACAACCACCTCATTACCGTCCCACCTCCAACTGCCTCGCCTAATTAAGGCCGCGTCTGCATCTCTCGTGGCGCCGGTGTGTAGCCAGAGATTTACAAAGGTTTAATATATTTGAGTATGGTTTAGAGAATGGTTTTAATTACACTGAAGAGTTTACAAGTGGAAAGCTTATGTTAAGTCATGTTAAGATGATGTTAAGATGGCAAGCATTTTTAAAGACAAATTTAAGATAACAGCATTTTTAGACTGAAGTAAGGTAATGGTATAAATTACTTTAATGATGCTCAACATCGTAGGTAAACTTATGCTGCAATCGATAATTTAATTCTTGTTTCTGATTTATAAAAATTAAAGTATGTTTTTAGTATTTTAAGAAAAACTATAAAATACTTTTTAATAACGGAAATACGTAATACACTCTATTTAAGGATACTTTAGTCCAGTTGGGACCACGTAATTTCCATTTATCTAGAACAATATAACAGAAGTGCAGTTGGTGTTGAGTACTCAGTGATACTCTAGTAGCCTGCGTCTGGCCTCAGTTGCATTCTAGTTTATTATTATTATTATTTATTTAATTTTCTTAATTTTGTTTTGCTGTTCTTGTGTGTTCCTTCACTCTCCTTAATTCCCCTATTTTAGTCATTTCCAGTTCGTCTCACTCCGTTACCCTTCGTTCTCAATTAATTTTTATCCAAGTGTACGTTCGTTATTCATTCTTGTAAATTCCAGCACCGTTATATTATACATTACCGTTAAATGCAGCTTTTTCCTCTTTCAGTCACTTGTCGTTCAGTCACTTGTCGTTCAGTCACTTGTCGTTCAGTCACTTGTCGTTCAGTCACTTGTCGTTCAGTCACTTGTCGTTCAGTTACTTGTCGTTCAGTCACTTGTCGTTCAGTCACCCGTCGTCCAATCACCCGTCGTCCAATCTCCCCTTCTCCAGCTTCCTTTCTTCCTATCATCCATCGACCAGTCTCCCCTCGCAATTTTTCCCCTCATTTTCTAGCTCCTGTCATTAACTCCTCCCCCTCAGTGTGTACGTCGAGGCAACAACCAATACAATGCATATTCCCTGCATCTCATTTCATAAATCAGGTGTTTATCGCCTCGTTGACTCATAAGACAAGTACCTCGTCAATTACAATAATGAGGGAGAGAGGAAGCCACATCGAGGGTTGTCTGAAATTATTGTTTTATCCACTCACTTTCTCTTTGTTTAAGAATTTCTTCTTTGTCCCGAAGGCGAAACCAAATTGCTTGACTTCACCTCTGGCAGCTGCTCAAGTTCATGGGTGAACGCTTCCTGAAACTTTGGTTTAATTTATCACTTATTTCATTGTCATTTTCCGTTTGGTTCCCCTTCTCTGAGCTCGAGCCTAATTACACCGCTGGTTAAAGGCATTCTCCGCCTGATGTGCCTGGGTAGACTGTAGACAGTTTCGATTTTCTACAGTCATCCATTCTATATCATTCTTGTGTGACTTCACCGTTTCTCCGGATTCTCACATATTCGTTAATTTATCTGCTGCATTTGGTTCGGTTTTCCTCTATTTACTTTACTTCTTCCAAGCTGGGCTGATTTTCGAGAGAGAGAGAGAGAGAGAGAGAGAGAGAGAGAGAGAGAGAGAGAGAGAGAGAGAGAGAGAGAGAGAGAGAGAGAGAGAGAGAGAGAGAGAGAGCGAGAGAGAGAGAGAGAGAGAGAGAGAGAGAGAGAGAGAGAGAGAGAGAGAGAGAGAGAGAGAGAGAGAGAGAGAGAGAGCGAGAGAGAGAGAGAGAGAGAGAGAGAGAGAGAGAGAGAGAGAGAGAGAGAGAGAGAGAGAGAGAGAGAGAGAGAGAGAGAGAGAGAGAGAGAGAAGGAAGCACATGCTTGTCGTTTATGTTTCAATAATAGCTACGAGGCCAAATAAATAACCTGAGAGGTGGTAGGTACGATCAAGATTAGGTAAGCTTCACGAGCAAACGTCTGACCTGAGTTAAAATTTATGCACAAATCCACACATACTCGACTTAATACCTTCCTATAAAGTATCCCATTTTAATAACTTAAAATACAAACTAATGCAATTTCACTACCGAAGAAACAACCCTGTTAATTGGCATGAAACCTAAGAAATCTATCAAATAAATTGGAGTTCATGTCTGGCCCTCGAATTTGTACCTGACATGAAGGTATTCCCCTAAAGGACCCCCAACAGGGGCCTAACTGCCCGAAGAGGAATGGGGGAGAGGTATAGGAAAGAGGAGAGGCATGGGAAGGGATAGAAGTATGGAAAAGGGAGGAGATATGGGAAGGGAGAGTTGAAACCGTGACCAGAAAAAGCCCATCTTGTTACCGAAATTGGTGGTGAGTCTTGTAGAGGAAGCAGCCCAGGCAGCCCGGGACGTTCTTATTGGAAAAATGTTTGGAATTGAAAAATGAAACGTCAGACGACCTGAATTTATTTCCATATTTATTTTTGCTGCTGTGGTGTAGTGGACGTGACACTAGAGAAGGCGTCTGGAAGAGCGAGTTCACATGATATAAAGTGGCTTAGGGCTGTCAAGAAGGCTTCAATGACGAGGTTATTGCGTACAGTCTATCAATATATTACCAAGTTTATCATTAACGCAGTGTTAACCGCTGCTACACCGTTAATCAGGATACCGTTAGCACCCCGTTAATCAGATAAACAGATCGGTGGCACGCTCCTAACTAGGCTATCGCTGCCACTCTGTTAACCAGGTTATCGCTAACAATACCGTCCAATTCTAGCATATATTGCAAACTGACGAATCTTACACGGACAAGCATCTAGAAATCTCTGCGTGTTCGAATTCCGGTCGACGAAACGTCAGATTATCGATTGTTACAAAACAAAGATGATCCCAAGTCATGGACCAATCCAAACGCTCCCTATCTTTATCCCTCCCAAGTCAAGGATCAACTCTCCCGCTAACCCTATCCTTGACCATCTCAAATCGAGGACAACACCGCACTCCCCTTATCCTTGACCAGCCCGAGTCAAGGACCAGCCCCCATTTATCCTATCCATGACCACAATCGCTCAAAACACGAGAGCTTTTCCTATCCTTCGCCGTCAGATAGATTTACATAACAGCTACAAGCTGTCTACAGTTAAATTTCTGAAGGAGCCTTAAGCACCTTAAGCACCTTAAGATCCTTAAGCACCTCCAAAGGATACCTGATCAACCAGGCTGTGACTCATACGTCAGGCTGCGAGCAGCCGCGTCTAACAGCCTGGTTGATCAGTCCAGCAACCAGGAGGCCTGGTCGACGACCGGGCCGCGGGGACACTAAGCCCCGGAAGCACCTCAAGGTAGCCTCAAGGTAGGTAGCCTTAAATTTTGAACATACATTAGGAGTTGTAAGCTTAATATCGACAACAAAAGCTTTTCCATTAATGAACAGCTACGTTTGGACACGACTGTTAGTTGCAATCTGACATATTAACAACAAAATCCAAATCAAATACTTTTTTTTAACAAAACTGAGGCGGTCGGAATCCCAAATGAATCCCAACCAGATTCAGAAGTATATACAAAAAAAAATGACTCAGATACCGAAAAAGATAATACACTGAACTATACATAAAACGCAAAAAATAAACAGCTATATAATATATACCATTTTTGAGTCGACTGCTCCATTTACGTCGATCAGACCCTAGCGGGAGCGGATAATTCAATAAAACGATTCTAGTTTATAGAGTGGAAGTTGGGTGCTAGGGACACTATGATCTCCCTATCGTGTTGTGATACGCAGCGACACATACACTGACCTGCAGCTGTATTATGATACACCATCAGCGCCTCCTGTATTATGATACACCATCAGCGCCTCCTGTATTATGATACACCATCAGCGCCTCCTGTATTATGATACACCATCAGCGCCTCCTGTATTATGATACACCATCAGCGCCTCCTGTATTATGATACACCATCAGCTCCTCCTATATTATGATACACCATGAGCCGTTTCTATATTATAATACACCATCAGCTGCTTCTGTATTATACAATATAATAATTTGCAGCATTTGCTTTAATTTTTATATAATCTGCATAACATGAACTAATTTTATTTTGTCCTTAAATTTAGTTCGTAATACACTTGATACGTATTTTATTTATTACATATGCAACAGAGACCATTGTATTTACAATCTGAAAACTGTACACTATATCTTTTGTATATCTTTTTTTTTGATAGGCACGGGAGGCTGGTCGCTCTATCAACCCCCACTGAAGGGGTGTAGGAAAGAGGGGGAGGGGGGAAGTAGGGAACTGGGGGAGGGGTGAACGGGGGTACCAGGGGGATGGGGACGAGGGGGATCAAGGGGGAATAAGATGAGTAGATGGATGGATAGAGAAATGGCTGGGTGGATGGATATAGGGATAAATGTATAGATGGACAGATAGAGTGATAGCTGGATGGGTGGAGGGATGGATGAATAGATGAATAGATAGCTGAGGAGACGGATGGATAGATGGAAAGATGGATTAATATACTGATTAATGCACTGAGGGATGGATAGAAAGGTGGATAAATGGATAAATGAATTAATAGTTGCATGAACAGATGTATAGATATTTGGATATAAAAGATAGATGGATAAATAGATGGACGGATAGATGGAGAAATAAATGGATGGATGGACAGATGGGAGACAGACAGACCCAGGCAACGCCAGGCACCCTCAAAATTATATTATATATATATATATATATATATATATATATATATATATATATATATATATATATATATATATATATATATATATATATTATATATATATTATATATATATTATATATATATTATATATATATTATATATATATTATATATATCAACCACAGCAACTCAGCAGCACCACAGCAACCCATCACCACCACCACCACCACACACACACACCACCAGGTCCCCATAACCACCACCACCACACACACACACCACCAGGTCCCCATAACCACCAAGTCGACCAGCCTTAAAGCTGCCCTGCAACAGCTCTATCGAAATATTCCAGATTCTGGGCCTTACGCGCCGCGAAGGCGATAATACCGCAGCTGTTATGTCTCGGCTATCACTGTTTCTGCTGCTGTCCTCACTGTCGCCACCGCTGTTTGTATCGGGGTGAGACAGGAGAATATAACGCGTCTATGATACAGTCCCGGGTAGATTGTGAGATGACTTGGGCGTCATGGCTAGCAGAGACCTGAGGCAAAGATTCACGAAGCAGTTACGCAAATACTTACAAACGTGTACATCTTTCCTCAATGTTTGACGGCTTTTGTTACGTTTATTAAACAGTTTACAAGCGTGAAAACTTGCCAATCAACTGTTGTTATTGTTATAAACAGCCTCCTGGTGCTTCGGAGCTCATTAACTGTTAAATAATTGTAAACAAAGCCGCCAAAGATTGAGAAAAGATGTACAGGTTCGTAAGTGTTTGCGTAAATGCTTCGTGAATCTAGCCCCTGAGGCCGAGATAACATACTGCACGAAATATTGCCGCCCAGGAGGATGGGGATTTTATAATAAGAAGTATCAGCAACTGACGAACAAATATTATCCTCCATTCACATCTAGCAACGGTACCTGTATTGTTCTGGTCGCCACACATAACAGAATAGATACAGACTTTCTAGAGAAAATACAAAGAAGGATGACAATGCTGATACCTTATGTGGAGGAAATTTCATGCAAGAACAAATAAAAGTGTTTCAATCTCCACTCGCTGGTGAAATGCACGACAAGGGGGAATATGGTGGAGGTTTTCAAGCGAATTAAGAATATAAAGTAGGGTAATATAACCAGGTTTCTAAAATTGTCCGAGCAAACAAATACTCGTAAAAAATGGCTACAAACACAAACTACGACAAACTCGACAAACCAAAACAAACAAAAAGATCAAGCTAGCCGCTAACCAAAAAAAAAATATATAAAGGTTATCTATCAGCTATCATTGAGGCAAATGGCGTAATAGTCTTTAAGAATAGACTGGATAGATATATGGGTAAAGGTGAACCAAAACGGGACCTGCCTAGCGTGAGGTAACAGGCTTGTTGCAGTGTTCCCTATTTCTTCTTCTTATATTAAAGCCACCATTGTTGCTACACCTGTTGTAGCTGCTGCCCACTACTACTGTTATATCCTTACAGCTGTTTGTAGTGTTCTTCTGTTGCTGCAGCTTCACCACTGCTGCTGTTTCACCACTGTTTCACATTTTCCACCACTGCTGCAGCTCCCACCACTGGCAGCCAGTTGTGTCTCTGGTGCCTCTCACCTGCCATGCTGCTGATCATGTATGGTTAGTATCAACGATGATCTCAATATAAATGTCCCTCCTGGTAACATAATCTTGAACATGGTCCCAATCACCAACCGAATTATCAACATCAGTTTAATCATCGGGCAAGTAACAATAAACATTGTCTTATCCTGTATCATCCTCAGCATGATCATCAATCACGATTAAGCATCATTATTTCAACCTTCGCCAAAATAATAGTTCTTACAGCAACTATTGGTCGAAAGTACAAAATGTAATTCTTGAACCCCAAAACGTTCAAGTTTTATACTATTCAAATACTCTGAAGGTCATGCCAGAAACGTAGAACAGTGACTATACAACCTAACCACACCTAGGCCTAATATACGCCATCTTAGGCTTAATTTAGAACATATATGTACTATACCAGGTCTAGGAAAGTTGAGGTTTGGTTGTTGCCTTCTTTC
>NC_091193.1:16623126-16645626 GCF_040958095.1 Procambarus clarkii
AAATTGACGTCATACGTAATGAAATGGGTAGCTTTATAATTTCATAAGAAAAAAATTAGAGAAAATATACTAATTCATGAAAACTTGGCTTATTAGGCAAATCGGGCCTTGAATAGTAGGCATAGAAGTGCGTTCTGGCTACTAGGTACGACATATATATATATATATATATATATATATATATATATATATATATATATATATATATATATATATATATATATATGCATATATGCATAGTGCATAGTATATGCATATAAGCATGCATATGCATAGTATATGCATAAATAAATAAATAAAAAGCCCAGTTTCCATGCAAACACAGAAGATATAACAATACCCAAGCTAATACACGTATGAGGGGGAAGCAGCAAGGGTTACCGACACAGGTGACAGAGCGAGAGACACACCATCAATACTCTTGATATCCTGGCATAAACGGACCCCCCCCCCCCCCCCCCACAACACTCGCCCATGTTTACATGAATTTAAAAATGAAGAACCGGAGGCCACGGGTTTAATTGAACAATATTGGTATTTTTTCAGGATCATTTTTAATCTATTTCTCCCCCCTTCCCCCCCCCCCCCCCTTCTACCCCCACAAAAAGATGTATCTGTTAATTTTTTTTAATCTCATGCAATTAGATGTAATAATTGTTCTTGTTATTCATCTTCTAAAAAAAAATTGTGCCTTTACTGGAGACTGTCCTTCTTGAGCTTACAGGCCAGGAGACTGTCCATGGGACGCACACACGCCTGGAGACTGTCCATGGGACGCACACACGCCTGGAGACTGTCCATGGGACGCACACACGCCTGGAGACTGTCCATGGGACGCACACACGTCTGGAGACTGTCCATGGGACGCACACACGCCTGGAGACTGTCCATGGGACGCACACACGCCTGGAGACTGTCCATGGGACGCACACACGCCTGGAGACTGTCCATGGGACGCACACACGCCTGGAGACTGTCCATGGGACGCACACACGCCTGGAGACTGTCCATGGGACGCACACACGCCTGGAGACTGTCCATGGGACGCACACACGCCTGGAGACTATCCATGGGACGCACACACGTCTGGAGACTGTCCATGGGACGCACACACGCCTGGAGACTGTCCATGGGACGCACACACGCCTGGAGACTGTCCATGGGACGCACACACGTCTGGAGACTGTCCATGGGACGCACACACGTCTGGAGACTGTCCATGGGACGCACACACGCCTGGAGACTGTCCATGGTACGCACACACGCCTGGAGACTGTCCATGGGACGCACACACGCCTGGAGACTGTCCCTGGGACGCACACACGCCTGGAGACTGTCCATGGGACGCACACACGCCTGGAGACTGTCCATGGGACGCACACACGTCTGGAGACTGTCCATGGGACGCACACACGCCTAGAGACTGTCCATGGGACGCACACACATCTGGAGACTGTCCATGGGACGCACACACGCCTAGAGACTGTCCATGGGACGCACACACATCTGGAGACTGTCCATGGGACGCACACACATCTGGAGACTGTCCATGGGACGCACACACGCCTAGAGACTGTCCATGGGACGCACACACATCTGGAGACTGTCCATGGGACGCACACACGCCTAGAGACTGTCCATGGGACGCACACACATCTGGAGTGTGACACATTCTTCTAAGTGCTTAGTACGTCAATCTTTGTGCCATGGTGCGCATAGTTACAAAAACTGCTATCTAAACAGGAGGATCGGTTGCACAACACTTCACTGCAAAATCCTTTGGATATGAAGGAGTGAAGGAACTGTGCTCAACAGCTTGCAACATTGCAGACCGAAAGCCGACCCTGCAAAAAGCGAGAGACGCCACTGGTTGCTGTCTTCAAGTTTCCATAAATAGTGTTCCGATATTTCTATTCTGTACTTTTTCTTCTTAGTTCTCACTGTCTGTACCTTTACCACTACTGGTCAGGTGACACCTATTAGTGGTCTGTTGGCTGTTGCTGAGTCAACCTTCACGGTAAGCTGTACTGTCTCTCCCATGCTACACCTGAACATACCTTGAGCGATCCTAACGTGGCTGAGAGGCATGGGTTGGGGGGGGGAGGGGAGGGGTAAGAGAGGCAGTAGGGGGACCGAGAGAAAGTGGGTAAAAAGATGGGGGGGGGGGGGGGAGTAAAAAGGTAGGTGGTAGGCAGAGGCCAAGAAAGACAGGGGTGTGTGTGTGTGTGTGTGTTTTTGCGAATGTTTGCGTCTGCCGCCTCTATAATGACCTCATATTACATATTTCCGCTATTTGATTAAACATATTTTTGGAATGAATTACAAATGATTGAGCAGATAGCCTGAAAATTAAGCCTATTATTACTTTAACTTGTTTGCTATCACTAGGTCTATTATTCTATTTTCTCTATTTGGCTCTGTAATACAGCCTAATAAAAAGTAATGTGCGCATCAATTATCCTAACGTCAAGTTGTTGGTGACGAGGCGAGGGACCATCCTCCTCTGGTGGGTTATTAAGGCCCTTATCCTTGCTCTCTAACCAAGAAAAAATTCCTTAGCTTTCAACATAAATCGAAGCTAAAGTCTGTATACACAGAGAAGTTGGGTTCACCACTCGCTGTATTAGATTCTGTATTAAATAATTAAACCCTTACGGTTTAGTTACCAATATCTGCTTTCCTTGTAAGGTTCAGTCACAGGTCAATGTAAATTATCGCAGCAATCAGTTTTAAACAAACATTCAACTCTGAAATTCTTAGATCATGGCAAGACTGTTTACAATCATATTTATGCAAAACAAATAATAAGTTTGTTTTCACTCATTATATTTTGTTTACCGTGAAATAGATATAGTTTTCTTCAATTCCTATAGCAGAAAAATTGTAATTGTAGAGAAACGCTTTTCTCCAAATATCAGGTTTCCGTTATAATAAAATCAGAATTTAATGAATATGAAACTCTGAATATCCACGGAAGTTCCACAAATCATTAAATGATTTGTGGAACCAATTACCGTGTAACGTGGTGGAGGTGGGATCCCTCGATTGTTTCAAGCGCGGGTTGGACATGTATATGAGTGGGATTGGGTGGCTTATAGATAGGAGCTGCCTCGTATGGGTCAATAGGCCTTCTGCAGTTGTCTTTGTTCTTATGTTCTTAAGTATGTATTGTTTGTTCTTATCATATTTTGCCTTTTGTGTTTTGTAAAGCGCAAAATACTAAAGCTTAATTGTGGGCTGACAGCGCACGTTTTCTTTAAATTTAATGAAAATGTGAATTTGAATAATGTGTGTCGAATTAAGCTAAGAAATTACGATAATTACAGTGCTCAGTCGTGTATAATCAACCTTCAAAAAGAGTGACTCCGTAGATGGAATGACAAATAAGGTTAACAGAAATAAATGGATTAAGGATTTTAGTTGCAGGAAACAAATAGTAATTATATCTTTGGGTAGAGTAGAACATAAAGAAACACACATTGTTTTAGGAATAAAAATTAGCACCATGTTTTATGAGATGCTTACCTATCAGTGTCTACGGTGACGTTAGGTCAAACTGAGCACGGCAATGTATCCCTGAATAGTTCCGGGTTCGATTCCCGCAAAGGACAAGACAGTTGGGCAAGCTCCCTTACACAATTATGCCTCTGTTTGTCTAGGAATGAATAGGTATCTCTCTCAGGTATCTGAGCGTTAAGGGAAGTTATCCCCCTTCCAAAGTGAGCATTTTCTGTGAAACATATTATACAAGAGAAAACGGACATATTATGTGATAGACTTAGAATAATTAGAACGTCAGAGCCACGAGCAAATCGGTCGAGAAATATCTAGGTAGCTCAAAATTCTGCGCATGTCTCTGACCAGTTTAATAACTGTTTGGTTAAATATAGTACAGTCAGGTTCGTTCTTGATTCACAGTCGGGAACTGCAGGTTCGAATCCCGGGTGGGAGAGAAATCGTTGAGCCAGTTTTCCATCACCTAATGCTTTTGTTCACCTAGCTGTAAAGAAGTGGCCATGAGTTAAGTCAGCTTGTTGTGGCGCTGCATCCTGGGAAGGCTCAGTCGTTAGCCAAAAGGGTATCTGGATAAACCTAAGTATACAGGCTTCCTGTCTCCCAACGATGGGAAATAAAAACATCCAACAGCTAAAGTAGACGAATAGAAAACGCGACAGGGCCGCTAAGCGGGGTACTAAAGTACTACTCAAACGACTAACCTACCGAGGACCCACCAGTGGAAAACGGATCATCACGTCAATTTTGCTAGCCGAACCGATTCAGATTTTGGCCTTAGGGGATTTATACGTTAAAATGCGGTGTATACTATTCGAGAGAACGGGACTTGCCGATACACCCGCGTACAGAGGGTGTTCTAGCATCTAGCCTCTTACATTGAACAGACATTTTATATATTATCTATATAAATGGAAATTTAGGTCTGTCTGTCGTCTACTTGAGGTTGCAAATCAGAAGCTTGGGGCTAGTATTAACCAACGTTGCACCATGTTTCCTGTGCAATACGTGCCCACCGTGTTTAGGTCGGGGTCACCGGAATTCAAGAGAGAACAGCTGGCCACGGGCACATTGGCAAGCTAAAGGCTGATTTGACCTTGTCCGCCAGCTACGCCTGGCTAAATATTTTGAAAATAATTTTTGTTTCTGATAATACTATGAAACATAATGCACTGGTATCGGGAAAATTTACAACTTTTTAAGTCATACTTTGCCCGTAGCAGCATAAAACAGACGTCTTTCGACAATGGGAAACTACTTAATTATTTGAATATTTCATTAATTATAAAGATATACTGGTACGTTCTCTCTTACTGTAATTACTGATACTGAAGGAGAGAGAGAGGGGGAAGAGAGAGAGAGAGAGAGAGAGAGAGAGAGAGAGAGAGAGAGAGAGAGAGAGAGAGAGAGAGAGAGAGAGAGAGAGAGAGAAAAAAAAAAATTAGGCATTCACTGCAATTATCTAATTAATACTGTTATTATCTCCATATTTAAGCATATACGCTGATATTGGATATATGTATGTGTAAAAAAAGAAAGAAGAGAGAATCAGGCACAGAAAGAAATGCAGAGAAGGGAGAGAGAGAAAGAGACCGAATGAGTTTAGATATAAATAGTGGGATGCTTTGCAAGGGCCAATACGTTTTCTGTAGTTTCCTTTCTTGGTGTGTGTGGCATTCATTCCAGAAGTGAAGATGGAAACTAATAGCAATCAATATCTAATGTGTATAAATTTCTTGTTTCAAATCCTAAATTAAAACATGAACATCTAAAGCTCAAATAAAACTTTTCGTCTGTTGCGACATTCACTTAAATGAATACAAATTATAAGCATCTATATTCATTTGTTAGTCTCCAATGAAGAGCAACAGTAACCTGACATTTTAAATACTAAATATTCAGATAATTTTGACCTGAAACTGTTACACACGTCGGTCTGGAACTACTATATTGAACAACATGTGTCAACGACATGAAGAGAAACCAGCATTATAAGGCAATATAGAGACCTTTCTCTCCCAGTGATAACAGATACACCTTTCTCTCCCAGTGATAACAGGTACACCTTTCTCTCCCAGTGATAACAGGTACACCTTTCTCTCCCAGTGATAACAGGTACACCTCTCTCTCCCAGTGATAACAGGTACACCTTTCTCTCCCAGTGATAACAGGTACACCTTTCTCTCCCAGTGATAACAGGTACACCTTTCTCTCCCAGTGATAACAGGTACACAAGTGCCATAATAGGAAATTGTAACAAAAACATCCAGAGCATCAAGGTCCAAAACGAGCGTCATGTTGTCATGGTGACGATGATGCTGTTGTCATGGTGACGACTGCCAACGGTGGCTGTTGTGGCGTCTGACGACGGACAACTAAGCAGTGGGTAGGAAAAGGAGGAGACACCAATTATGAGCAGAACACGCAGGTGTTGTACAGTAATTATTTACTTCACTGAGATTCAAATAAAACGTTCTCAGTAGGTCTACAACTGATTACGTTTTCAGTAGGTCTACAACTGATTACGTTTTCAGTAGGTCTACAACTGATTACGTTTTCAGTAGGTCTACAACTGATTACGTTTTCAGCAGGTCTACAACTAAGTTCACGTTCTTAGTAGGTCTACAACTGATTACGTTTTCAGTAGGTCTACAACTAATTACGTTTTCAGAAGGTTTACAACTGATGGTTACGTTCTCTGTAGGCCTACAACTATAGCTTACATTCTAAACAAGTCTACAATTAAAGTGTATTCAAAAATTAGTCAAACCTATGTGGTCCTGAATGATTCCTTATTCAAATTTTTAAAGGCAGTTCTATGTTGACCAAGTTAGTATACCTGAATGCTGATATCCGGTTGACGTGAGCTCGGGAATCCATCAAGTGTGTGTGTATGTGTATTTACTATTTGAGTCTGCAGAATCGAGCTATTAGCTCTTGAACCCCGCCTTTCTAACCAATTTATTTTTCCTCTTATATCTACTACATATATTTATCTCTAACACACACACAAACATCCCAAGGAAGCAGCCCGTAGCAGCTGTCTAACTCCCAGGTACCTATTTACTGCTAGGTGAACAGGTGCATCTGGTTGAAAGAAACTCTGCCCATTTGTTTCTGCCTCGGCTGGTAATCGAACCCGGGCCCTTAGGACTACGACCCCCGAGAACTGTCCACTCAGCCGCCAGGCCTCCCCTAGGCTTGTTCTCTCCTTTAGAGTTGTTGTGTGTGTGTGTGTGTGTGTGTGTGTGTGTGTGTGTGTGTGTGTGTGTGTGTGTGTGTGTGTGTGTGTGCGTGTGTGTAATTACCTAAGTGTAGTTACAGTATGAAATGCACGCTCGTGGTGTCTCGTCTTCTCGGTACTCTGTCGTATAACGCTTTGAACCGCTTAATGTGTGTGTGTGCATACGTGCGTGTATGTGTGTGTAAATGAATTTGAAAATGGCATATACGCTTAAATTAAGAAGCAATGCGAGGAAGCTGAAGGAGTGTGTATGTCGCTGCTCTGTACACCAGACTAATAAACCACGGGAACAACACTTCACAACTGGAGGAGTTTCTTGTAAAATATGGATTTTGAGCGTCAGAATAGATTCCTTCAAGACTCCATTGTGTTCTGAAAAGCATCCTGAATATTCAGTAAATTGTCTATATTAGCGTTAAGTAGTGTCATGGACGCGAGTCTGCGCTCCTCTCATTGGTACCTAATTTCAAGGTTTATATGCGGGAAGGTTGATTTAGGCAACCCGTTCTCGCACTTTCTTACAGTCAATATTGACTTATTAAATACGTGTATATGTGACATACTAGTTTACCTTGAAAAGCTTCATAGAAAACACCGACCTTACCTAACCTTCTTAGTATGTTAAGATAAGCATCTTATTGCTTCGTAACCTATACCTATAATAGGTTAAGTAATAATTGTAATTACGAAGCAATAAGATGCTTATGTTAACATACTAAGAAGGTTAGATAAGGTCGGTGTTTTCTATGAAGCTTTTCAAGGTAAACTAGTATGTTTAGTATGTCACATATGCACGTATTTAATAAGTCAATATTGACTATACGGAAGTGCGAGAACGGGTTGATTTAGGCGAACATGTGCTTGTTGAGTTAATCTATGGATGCTAAAATAAAAAAGCATCAATATCCATTTGCGAAGTTTCATTACAGCCTCATAACCATACATTCATACATTTGTGAGCAAAGCTATAGCAGGAGACGGAAACAATTAAATAAATCCTCAGCTTACCTTTGCTGTAGAAGCTTTTGATGATCTTCGATGTTCTCCAGGCTGATGGAGAGGGGCCAGGCAGCCTGCATCAGAGACCGACGGACCATTGAATTGACGATTCCTCCCTCAGCAGCCGCGACCAGATCATCATGGCTACTCTGTGCAGGGCTGGCGGAAACACCAAAGTTCAGGCTCTTCAGACGCCTCCTGAAGCCACCCAGCCCCGGGTCATTGGACCCTTCCTTGAAGGAGCTCCTAGAAACCTCTTCGGGTATATCTTCGCCGCTACTGCTGCACTCTTGGGCTCTGTGGCTGCTGCTGCTGCTGCCTTCTGGCCGCAGGATTTGGAAGGACTTGCGACTGCCGCTGCTGTTACTTCCTGCGCTGCGGCTGCTGGTGCCGGGTAAGGTGAAGCTGACCACTCTCCTCCTGTAGCTGTCTTCCCTGTCATCGTCACTCAGGAGCGAGCCTCTCCTGTCTGTCTCTCCGTGGCTACTTGTCCTGCGTCTGAAGATAGGAGACGGTGAAGCCATTGCGTCTTCCAGGGACTTTTATACCATTCGATGCACAGACGCTAATTAATTCTCACGTGCCTTTCAAAGTCATTTTTTCATTAAAGCCACATATGGTGAATTTTTTCTCACTATAATATACTTTTAAAAATAATGTGTTTTATTAAAAGGCTCCATTCTGTAATATACGAAATATATCAGTAATATTTTATCGATTGTCTCAAACATATTTCAAAATTACGAAAGCATGCTATCCTGTGTCAGGGTAGAATTTTAAGAGTGGAGAAGCGCAGGACGCTAAACTCAATATGTAAAGTATTGTATTAATGATTCGAGTCGACCGAGTGCCAGGTTGTTTTAAATTGATTGGTTGTTTTATTTACTAGCAGTGGCAAAGTGGCCGTGGCACTAGGCTACCAATCTAATGGTCCAGGAAAGAATTAAGGTTTACGGCAATGCTTTAGTTTCCAATTCAATTAAAGTTTTTCGTAAGTTAATTACACGAGAATAACTAAATCCTCTCCGCTGTCTCTTAATGATTCAACTACCATCCAGTAGTCAGAGTGTAACCTGACCAGCGCATGTCAGGCAAGATCAGAAATCACTCGCCTGCCCTGAGGTGGTGAGGGGGGGGGGAGGCATGAATGCAAAGTTCAGGGTAAAATAACACGAAAAAAGAGAATCACAGCTGAGGATAGAGATGGAAACAAAGAAGTAAGAGAGATAAAAGCAATGGATGAAGGAGATGAAAACAAAGGATCACGAAGGAGAAAAAAAACCAAAGATCAAAACAAGAAAACAAATGAATAACGGACCCATCTTCCCAGTAAACCAATCAACCATTCCTATAGAGTCGGACAAGAGGCTTCCCTCTGACCTTACCACCTACTGGGTGCCAGATGCTCTATTTCTTAGATAAAAATATAGATATATATCTTCCTATAAATCAAGCTCTTGTATTTGACAAGATATTAGTCTATGTAATGTTTTTTTTTTTCTTTCCGGACAATATCTGATCAACGTGTTGCAAATTTCAATGTTAATACAGGAACCACAGTGAGAAGATTTATTCGGAGAAAACCGCAACATCTCAGAAATAGCTTGATAATATAGTGCAGAGAGAGAGGATAGAGGTGAGTTAAGATTTAATCTACACTACACACCACAGACAGACAGACAGACAGACAGACAGACAGACAGACAGACAGAGACAGACACACACACACACACACACACATAAAACACACTCGACAAAACGAGTCGAGTGTGCCTAACAGCCCGTACAGGTGTTAGGCTGAAACCGTTTAGCTGTAATTACTATATTAAAAACATCAACTTCAGACTCAAATGGGAGTGGATTTCGACTATTAATCATGGTTGATTTCAACTATCGCAAGATAAATTGGGAGAGTTTAACTAACGGAGACAGCAGAGAAAAGGTTTTAAGCTAGCATGTTAAGGTACCCAAATGAATGACAGTGACTTCAGACTACATATTTACTGAATTAAGTTTGATAAATTTAAACTTTGATGTACCTTTGTGAATAGAGATGTCTGAATACTGATAATCGCGTATCTGAAACAAGTAGGGATGACATATCTAGGGTAGGGATCACTTCGTAAGAGGCCAGCATACCAAAAAGGAAATTTTGAAGAAATTATAATTTCCAACAGGAACACCATATAAAACATGACTCAGAGGGAAGACTTTCACAAGGAATAATAGACTTCCTTGTTCATAAATGCTGGAGAACAATCGACAATTGTATCCCCATACCAAAGTGAAAGGCATTGGATTAAATAAATATCACAACCCAAACATATGAAATAAAGTGAAAAAGATAAAGTTTCGATCTGTACTAAACCCTTAATCAAGTCGAAACTGATTAACAAAGATGCGTTGGATTGTTTGTTTTAAACCTAATTAGTATGACTTATTCTCTGCATATACGATTAATACACAATTTAACTAAAAGAGAAAGGCGCCAAAGAGACCAAGCAGGAGGGTATCAACAAACTAGTGAAACAACAGAGCAGAGAGAAGTACCAGAGGCCACACGAATGAGCACTTCAGAATGAGACGAGAAGTGGCGAGACAAACCGAACAGGACACAATAAAAGAACACAGCAGATAAAGGAAAGACCCAACCCAAGCTGTTCCATGACAACATCTGAAGGACAGATATTATTGAGACAAACAGGAAATAATATGAGAAACTAAACAGGAAAAGCTCTACAATTCTACACACTACAGCAATGCAAAATGTCTTGAAATGAGAGGGATGATGTCCAATCCAAACAACACTACAGGATTGGAAGATGACCAGAAACTGAAAGATGGAAGCATTTTATGGAGCTGAACACGGCCATGCGGGACAAGATATGACCTCATCAAGTATACACGGCAAAGCTGAAGCAAGGAGAGGAAACACGCCCACCAAGCCCCTACACTATACTACATTTTGTGTACGAAATAACTGGGAAGCTGAAGCCCTCCCTGGACTATTCACTTAAAATTACCTCTCTTATTCTCGTCTACTGCCTTTTCACTTTCTATCAATTCCGATTTTCTTCTTCTGAGATAAAACAAATGGCTGGTTGCTATTATTATTATTATTTGTATAATATGTACCATACGTTGTTTTCTAAATTTTAGCGTATCAATACCTGGGTCCCATATTCCTTCCTCTCTCCTGCTTGCTTGCTCTCTTATTTCTTCCCTTCCTTGTTCTCTCCCTTCTTCCTTCCTTCATTCGCTCCTTCCCTCATTCCTTCCTTTCCTCACTCGCTCCTTCCTTCATGAATATTTAACAGTAACGTTACCGGACTTTAATCATTCAAATTGGACTCAAAATTGGCAGATGCAATTAAGCGCAGATATTGGTAACGTTCTCTGAACAGGCAAACAAAAAACAGATGTACCAACTATCATATATACAAGAGATAAATTGCAAAGTCAGTTATGCAAAGCGTCTGCGAGTCATGATCAGTAAGGATCTAAAATAAAAAAACAATGTATAAATTTTCGAAACTAGAATAAATATATATTTATATATATAATATATATATATATACTTCTCGGTGCTTATATACTTAGTTTGCTTTAGTTCTGGACTAACGTATACTTGCTAGTTGATCAGTAAGCTATTGTGGTAACCTTAATAACCTTCCCGAAGTTGATAGGTCTTAAGTTCAACACTGTTACGACCCTGGGTTCTCCAGTGGAAACCAGAGGTCAAAATTGAGCTATTAAACTTCCTAAGTAGTACAGTTGGCGCATTTCGAATGGAAATTGTTTGTATCTTCCCTGCCAGACGTAAGACTATTATTGTTTCTCAAAGAGCATTTAAAGACAGAGCTGGGGGTTGATTATTAAATAATATCATAGGCACCAACTTTGCTTACTAATACTTTCTAATCATTCATAAAGTAACAATACGTTGCATAGGGGAAGATCTTTAATGTGCTTAGCTGCACGATCAATTAGGCTCCTCCCGGCACCACGATGAGGGAGGCAGCAGGTGGTCGCGAGGAGCTCGCTCTTCTCTTGGCTGGTGGCGTGAGGTTAAGACCTACTCTGTGGCTGTATCCCTACTCTCCTTCCTTCTCCTCTTACTTATTTCCCTTACCTGAAGTTCCTGTACCCTTAAGTTAAGTATTATATGGTGTAAGTGTGCCTACTCTGGTAGTAACGATTGGGGAGACCTGGGGATAGTATTTTGCCAGTGTTTGGGTACCCCTAAGTGTTGTGTTTTGTATTAGGGTCCCACGTGGTTTCACTACCCTAAGCTGCATCCAGCTTCAGTGCTTATCCAGTAGTACTTTACCCTAGCTTGTTATTAGTGTAAACCTTGTATCCTGCCTACGTGGACCAAGGCTTTTAACGTAAGATAGTGTGGTAAAGTTATTATTATTATTGTTATTGGTGTGAGTGTATATGGGGGGTTGTTAACGGGTTAATAAATAAGTACATGAATTACAGAGTATCTCTTCTTCCAAGGTGGGAGCGCAGTGATCAACCCTTAGACGAACATATTTGGTCTTGTAGCAAGTTATTACTACTGTGGATAGTTTATTTTGGGGGCCGGGCCTTTTAGCTCTCCCATATTTGATACTCCTGTCTTCTAACTACCTATACCCCTTAATAGTACCAGTACCCCATAGAAGCCCCACTCATATCATTTGTAACAAGTGGTTGGCCAGTCCGGGAGGAACATTATAAGTGTAAAAAATTAGATTCTTGAGTGCCAAAATTAAAATTTTGTATTTCCGCAGAACGGTTGTGTGCTAGCCTAGGGTCCAGCTCATCTAGCAAAGGACATTCTTGCACTGACTGGACACCCAGCTGGATCCCTTCACGATTAAGGTTAGTGTGGCCTTGTGTTAGGGGCCGTGCAAATTTTTGTTTTTTTTTCCAATTTTTATTTTTTAATTTTTTCTTTGGCTGGGAGCTAAAATTATTAGTGATGTCTTCTGAAATGCAGAAACTGGCAAGGGAGCCTTCAGTGGTAGAGATAAAGAAACTTAAAAAGTCTAATTTAGTATTGTTAGGCCAGGAATTTGGCCTAGAATTAAATGTCGCAGATAAAAAGTGGACTTTGGTAAATGAAATATTAGAACATTGTATTGATGAACAACTATTGGCAAGTGATACACCTTTATGCCAGCCTAGCCAAGCAGAAAGTGCAACTCATAGGGAAAGTGAATTAGCTTTAGAGTTAGCAAAAATAAAATTAGAGGAGCAAAAACTCAAAACCGAGGAGGCTAGAATTAGAGCGAATGCCACTGGAACTCCACCTGCCGGGGATTCAAACCCCAGGCATTATGAGAAAAAGCATAATTTGCCTGAATTTTCCGAGTCTGACCCTGAAAGGTTTTTCAACCATTTTCAGAGAGTGGCCACGTCCATGAACTGGCCAAAGGAAGAGTGGGTGAAAATCCTACAGGGAAGACTTAGGGGTAAAGCACAAGATATTTTTATAAACATGCCTGACGACGAGTGTTTCGAATATGATAAAGTCAGGGAAGGTATTTTGCGGGCATATGAAATTACTCCTGAAGCTCACCGCCAAGTTTATCGTAACCTTAGGCCTACTCACAACCAACCGCTCACTGAATTTGTGAATGATCAAATTCGATTATTTGATAGATGGATTCGCTCGGCGAAAGCCGAAACATACGAGGCTCTCAGGAACTTAATTTTAATGGAGCATTTTATAGATGTTATGCCAGAGAACGTATCACAATACATTAAAGGAAGGATAGAGTTAAATTCTAAAATAGGGGATTTGGCCAAGTTGGCAGAAAACTACCAATTGGCGGGCAAAAGGCCCAATAAAAATAATTATACCCCACAGAGTAGCAAACCTTATACCCACAGCCAGTCCAGACCAGCTCATTCTAACCCTTTACCTAATGCACCTTCTGTTTCAGACATAACTAACCCTGTTAAAGTGTCTAGCCCAACGGCACCTAAAGGTGAACCGAAGGGTAATTCTGTTAGTAATGTCTCTTCTCCCCGACGTTTTTGTGGTCACTGTAATCGTTCAAACCACAATATTAGCCGTTGTTGGCAACTGTACCCAGAAAAAAGACCCAATGCTCTAGTTGTGACACAGGGCTTGAGGCCTTCGGAAGGGTTAGGGAGTAAGACCTCCAACCCACAGTGGTTGGACTTGCTTACCCCATTCTTATCGAAAGGGAGACTACTTTTGTCTGAGGGTTCTTCCTGGAAGGACGTGGTGATCTTCCGAGACACCGGTGCCATCCAGACTTTAATTTTAGAGAGTGCATTGCAAGGTGCCAACACTCTCGACACTGGAGAGGTGGTACTGGTCGAGGGTGTCACTAGTGATACTCGGGCAGTACCCCTCCATAAGGTTACCCTGGAATCTGATTTCCACAAGGGTGTTTGTACAGTCGGAGTCACTTCATACCTACCTTTCCCTAATGTTGATGTAATAGTTGGTAATGATTTAGCAGGGGATAAGGTAGGGGACTCCAGACTGCCTATTATGTTGCCTACCCCTAAGGTTTGCCTGGATCCACCCGCCGCAGAGGATAATGTTGTGTACCCTGCGTGCGCGGTGACCAGGTCTATGGGACTTAAATGTAAGGGCAGCCCTGTGCTTGCCAAGGTGGTAAATCCCGAGGTCACGAGGAGCTTTCCGAGTGGTGAAAACCAAGTGGACCTCGCGGACACATTCATGGCCCGACTCGATGACGTGGCCGAGGACATTGTGGAGAGCCTGCCACCGCCATCTACTGAGAGTAGTGGGGAGGTGGAGAACACTGTTGAGCCTCGGCCAATGGCATCTGACCAAGGCCTAGATGCCTCCTTGAGTGAGTTACAGAAAGCTGACCCCACTCTTGCAGATTGTCATGAAACAGCCGTCTCTATGGAGGAAATTGTAGACGCAGCAACTGGGTACTACTACAATGATCGGATTTTGATGAGAAAATGGAGACCACAGAGTGCTCCCTTGTCAAATGAGTGGGAGGTAGTCCACCAGGTTATGTTGCCGACCTGCTATAGAGAAAGAGTTTTGGCAGCTGCTCATGATGATCCTATGGGGGGACATCAAGGTATTAATATTACGTATCACAAAATTTTAAAGTATTTTTTCTGGCCCAAGCTGAAAAGCGATGTGGCAAAATTTTGTAAGGCGTGTATTGTTTGTCAACTGGTTGGGAAACCAAACCAGACTCCACCTAAAGCTCCTCTAAGGCCTATTGTCGTGCCAGAGGAACCATTTTCTCATGTGGTAATGGACTGTGTTGGACCATTACCTAGAACTAAGTCTGGTAATATTTACCTAATCACGATGATGTGTATCACTACTCGTTACCCAGAGGCTTTTGCTGTAAGGAACATCCGAGCAAAAACTGTTGTTGCTCGTATGTTGCAATTTTTTTCCACTTTTGGACTGCCTCGGGTCGTGCAAACTGACAATGGTACTAATTTTAAGTCTGATGTTTTCGAGCAATTTTGTAAGGAACATGGAATAACTCATAAGGTTTCCAGCCCATACCATCCACAGAGTCAGGGGGTAATTGAACGTTTCCATCTAACTCTGAAGCAGATGTTGAAGACATCGTGCGAGAGTTCCCACACCTTCTGGGATGAGAATTTACCGTATGTTTTGTTTGCGGCTAGAGAGGGATTACAAAGTTCACTGGGCTGTTCTCCTTTTGAGTTAGTCTTTGGCCATAAAGTTCGTGGACCCTTGCAAACGTTACAGGAGAATCTGTTAGGGAACGTAACGTTAACCGAAGGTTCGGCTTTCTTTGCGCAACACCACCAGAGACTCAAGGACTGCAAGGCGGCTGCATTAAAGTATCTTGGCAAGGCCCAAGAAAAGATGAAAGAACGTAACGATGCTAAATCTAAGTTACGGGTATTTCAGCCTGGCGACCCTGTCCTGGTGTTAAAGCCTCGACTAGGGAACACTATGTCCCACAAGTACGAAGGCCCCTACATTGTGACAGAAAAGACTGGGGACCTCACGTACAAAGTGAGGCACTCTGACAAACGTAACCAGGTAATGCTCATACATGTAAATCGACTGAAGAAGTTCCAGGGCCCCAGGCCCATTGCACTAACCAATGTTTCCATTTCCAGTGAGAGAGGGGATGATTGTTCTGGGGACCCAACTAATCTCATTTTCAATAATTCTAGTTCTGTGAATGCTGTGGAGGGACTGTCCCATTTGCAGATGGCCCAACGTGAAGAGGTGCAGTCGTTGGTTGATGAATTCTCCAGTCTGTTCGGGGAGGTCCCGACCCAGACTGATGCCATTTGCCATGATGTCGAGTTGACGGACTACACTCCCATTCGCCTTCAACCCTATCGGATGAGTCCAGAAAAGAAGGCCATCGTACGGAAGGAGGTCGACTTCTTGCTCCAGCACGGCCTCATCCGGCCGAGCCAGGGCTCTTGGTGCTCGCCCTGCCTTTTGGTCCCCAAACCAGACGGCTCCTGGCGATTATGCACCGACTATCGGCAGCTCAACAAGGTGACCATTGTGGATGCCTATCCGCTGCCCCTCCTCGAGGACTGCATCGACGAGTTGGGAAATGCCAAGTACGTTTCGAAATTCGACCTCTCGAGGGGGTATTATCAAATCCCACTCACTGAACGTGCTAAACAGCTCACTGCGTTCGTGACACCCGAGGGTGTTTTTGAGTATCAAGTGTTACCGTTCGGCTTGCGTAATGCCCCTGCCACGTTCCAGAGACTCATGAACTCTCTACTCGCTAAGGTGCCAAATTGTCGGGCGTATTTAGATGATATCGTGCTGTTTGACAGTAATTGGGCTGACCACATAGCTAGGTTACGCCAGTTGTTTGCCATCTTGAAAAGGGCAAATCTTACCTTAAATGCTAAAAAGTGTCATTTTGGCCAAGGCACAGTGACGTACCTCGGTTATGAAGTGGGCCAAGGAAAAGTGTTACCTCGGCAAGATAAAATCAATGCCATTCTGGAGTATCCAGTACTAAAGTCTAAAAAGGACGTTCAAAGATTTATCGGTATGTGTGCGTACTATCGACGTTTTTGTCAGAACTTTTCCAGTGTTGCCACTCCTCTCACAGACTTGTTGCGGAAAGCCGTTAAATTTAAGTGGTCATCAGACTGTGCAGAGGCATTTAAAAATTTGAAATTGATCTTAGCTTCCGCCCCAGTGCTTGCTAGTCCAAGGTTCGACCGACCGTTTAAAATTCATGTTGACGCGTCTGACTCGGGTGCTGGTGCAGTGTTGTTGCAAACTGGGGATGATCAGGTGGAACACCCAGTATATTATTACTCTGTGAAATTCGACAAGGCGCAACGCAATTATTCAGTGGTAGAAAAAGAGGCGTTGGCGCTAGTGTTAACATGTAAAAAGTTCGAAGTTTACCTCACAGGTAATATAGTGGAAGTGTACACGGACCATAACCCACTAGTCTTCTTGACTCAGATGAAGGGTAAGAATAAACGCATCCTCAGGTGGGCGTTGTACCTACAGGACTTCAATCTTTCCATTACCCACCTACCGGGCAGACTCAACGTGATAGCCGACGCTCTGTCCCGGTTGCCTGAATAACATTCATCTGAGCCACAGAAAGCCATTTACCAACTGTCATGCTTTAGTTATTTTTTTTTTAGGTTCTCCTGTGACATTAAATATTCCGTGTCCAATTTATTTACTTCCCTGTTCTTTTATTTTTTTTGTGTATGTTTTTTTTTTTTCTTTCAGAGAACTCCTTTGTATTTTTTTTTTGCAGAGAAATTGCTTTTGATTGATTTTTTGTTTTTGTCATATGTTTTTCTTTTTGTTCTCTGTATACTCTTACAAAAAAATATGACTACTATTCTAGTAGTCACATTTTTTTTTCTCTGAAGGGGGGAGGAGTGTTACGACCCTGGGTTCTCCAGTGGAAACCAGAGGTCAAAATTGAGCTATTAAACTTCCTAAGTAGTACAGTTGGCGCATTTCGAATGGAAATTGTTTGTATCTTCCCTGCCAGACGTAAGACTATTATTGTTTCTCAAAGAGCATTTAAAGACAGAGCTGGGGGTTGATTATTAAATAATATCATAGGCACCAACTTTGCTTACTAATACTTTCTAATCATTCATAAAGTAACAATACGTTGCATAGGGGAAGATCTTTAATGTGCTTAGCTGCACGATCAATTAGGCTCCTCCCGGCACCACGATGAGGGAGGCAGCAGGTGGTCGCGAGGAGCTCGCTCTTCTCTTGGCTGGTGGCGTGAGGTTAAGACCTACTCTGTGGCTGTATCCCTACTCTCCTTCCTTCTCCTCTTACTTATTTCCCTTACCTGAAGTTCCTGTACCCTTAAGTTAAGTATTATATGGTGTAAGTGTGCCTACTCTGGTAGTAACGATTGGGGAGACCTGGGGATAGTATTTTGCCAGTGTTTGGGTACCCCTAAGTGTTGTGTTTTGTATTAGGGTCCCACGTGGTTTCACTACCCTAAGCTGCATCCAGCTTCAGTGCTTATCCAGTAGTACTTTACCCTAGCTTGTTATTAGTGTAAACCTTGTATCCTGCCTACGTGGACCAAGGCTTTTAACGTAAGATAGTGTGGTAAAGTTATTATTATTATTGTTATTGGTGTGAGTGTATATGGGGGGTTGTTAACGGGTTAATAAATAAGTACATGAATTAGAGTATCTCTTCTTCCAAGGTGGGAGCGCAGTGATCAACCCTTAGACGAACATATTTGGTCTTGTAGCAAGTTATTACTACTGTGGATAGTTTATTTTGGGGGCCGGGCCTTTTAGCTCTCCCATATTTGATACTCCTGTCTTCTAACTACCTATACCCCTTAATAGTACCAGTACCCCATAGAAGCCCCACTCATATCATTTGTAACAAACACCAAATCAGAGGACTAATTATCCTTCACCATTATCTTGCTCTTATGAGACTGTTCTTGGATTAGTTCTTATTACGGACCACAACAAGAACTTACTGACAAATCACCAGCGACAGTTTATGAGTAAACTCTTAAGTGTATATACACTCAGTAGCGGTCTACACCTTCCAGTGTATCTTGCTCTTTAGTAATCCACCTCTTTGGACTATATCTCCGTGCAGCAACACACTGGACAATATCTCCGTGCAGCAACACGCTGGACAATATCTCCGTGCAGCAACACGCTGGACAATATCTCCGTGCAGCAACACGCTGGACAATATCTCCGTGCAGCAACACGCTGGACAATATCTCCGTGCAGCAACACGCTGGACAATATCTCCGTGCAGCAACACGCTGGACAATATCTCCGTGCAGCAACACGCTGGACAATATCTCCGTGCAGCAACACGCTGGACAATATCTCCGTGCAGCAACACGCTGGACAATATCTCCGTGCAGCAACACGCTGGACAATATCTCCGTGCAGCAACACGCTGGACAATATCTCCGTGCAGCAACACGCTGGACAATATATATATATATATATATATATATATATATATATATATATATATATATATATATATATATATATATTTATATAAACAATATATATATTGTTTATATAATAATATATATTGCTATATATAAAATACAGCTCCCTCTCCACCCTCTCTCCGTCTTTATCTTCCCAACATATTCCCCCTGTCCCCCTCTCACACTTCTCTTCCAATATCCTTCATCTCTCAGCCCTCTCCTCTCTTCTTTCCCACTCTCCACCCGTTTACCCCCCTCTCCTTCGGTCTTTTCAAATCACCCCTTCTTCTTCCCTCCCTTCAAACATCCCCTCCTTTCCCCCGTCTCCTTCCTTCTCTCCCCATCTCTGTTTCTGTGTTGCCTGTCTTTGTGTTTCTCTGTCTTCCTGTCTCTCTCTTTGCCCCGGTCGACCCGGTCTCTCTGCGTGCCAATCTCTGCTTCTGTCTCTCTATCTTTATGTCACAGTCTCTCATTCTGTCTTTTCCCTTACTATCTCCCTGTCTCTATCTCTCTCGCTCTTATAAGAATAATCTAAAAGTTTCCTACTGGCGTGAGGGGTCTGTTAGTGGGAAGAGCCTAGTGGTGTGGAATATGTAACATATATAATTGTTTTCATTTGGCTTTGAGAAAGGGGCCGGGCTGTGGAAGGCTCGTCTGTTTTATGCTACTTCGGGCAAAGTGTGATTAGAATTTTTTTTTATTTTTGCAAAGACCATTGATTAATTTTTGTATATTACTATCAGAACAAAATGAATGTTGTCATTTGTATCTGTCAAATATTGAGCTAGCGGGCAGTGCCAAAATCGTGGGGGGGGGGGGTTACCTTGAGGTGCTTCCGGGGCTCAGCGTCCCCGCGGCCCGGTCGTCGACCAGGCCTCCTGGTTGCTGGACTGATCAACCAGGATGTTGGACGAGCGGGGGGGGGGGGGGGGGGGGGACAGGATGTGATCATTGCATACTGTTCCCTCTTGAATCCTGATGACCCCGACTAGCCTATCTGTATTCCCTTTCCCGGACCATTCCCCCTGCAAAATTGGGTGAGACTAGCCCTAACCTTCTCGCCTCCATCCTTGGACAAGTTTTCTCTCATATATATATATATATGCAGGTATACATAGGAGGGTACCATCTCTGGTTGCAAAGCGTAGCCTCGGATAAAAAAAGAAATTGTCCACCACCAACCGAATATATCTTGTATTCATATAGCACAAAAATCGTATGCTTCCTGTACAAAAACATTTGAAAATAACAATTTATAAATGTATGATAAAACATACTTAAGAAAAGTATATATTTTCCACAAAATATATTAGGAAATTAGTGCGTCTTTTCCGTCGGTATATAATGCGGAATATAATTTCTTAAAACCGAACACCGATCACAATATACAAAAACAAACAGCAATCAGAATGAACAAGTCAGATATTAGGACCGTGTTTGTTCCTGGGCTGAAGTTCACACCAGCCTCTAAATAATTCATTGTAGTATCATAAGCTACAGTGGAAGAGGATTACAGCTGACTCTCACTCTTAAAGGGGACACGGGGAGGTTCTTCCTCTCTACAAGAGAAAAGTCCCAAATGAATGTACGTTATCTTGAGATGATTTCGGGGCTTTAGTGTCCCCACGGCCCGGTCCTCGACCAGGCCTCCAACCCCAGGAAGTAGCCCGTGACAGCTGACTAACACCCAGGTACCTATTTTACTGCTAGGTAACGGGCATAGTTTGAAAGAAACTCTTATCATTGTTTCTTGCCGGCGCCCGGGATCGAACCCGAGACCACAGGATCACAAGTCCAGTGTGCTGTCCGCTCGGCCTACCAGCTCCCTGTTCGAGCTACGTGCTCGAACTTATTTCGTATCGTACGATCTATGGTAAACTCTGATTTGCTTTGATGTTGTCACTTTCAAGAGGGTTAAGGCCACGATAATACATTTATGACTATCCATATTTAGTTGGGCTTTGACAGCTGAGTAGACAGCGCTTCGGATTCGTAGTCCTGAGGCTCCGGCTTCGATCCTCGGGGGAGGCGGAAACAAATGGGCAGTTTCTTTCACACTGATGCCCATGTTACCTAGCAGTAAATAGATACCTGGGAGTTTGATAGCTGCTATACGGGCTGCTTCCTGAGGTGTGTGTAACAAAAAGAAGGCCTGGTCGAGAACCGGGCCTGGGGACGCTAAGCCCCGAAATCATCTCACGCTAACCTCAAGAGATCCAGCAAGTATACCTTCGCCCTGAGAAGGTATACTTGGTATACCTTACTTTAGAACAATAGAAAGTAGTACTTAATACTTAAGTAGTAAGTAGTACTTAGTACAATAGTACTTAAGAACAGAGAAGGTATACTTTAGAACAATAGTAAGCACTCTGTGTATTTACACCACTAACCGAAGTATACCTACGATTACAACCCTGTTGTCAATATTTCTACAAGTTCAAGTTCAAGTATGTTTATTGAGATAAGCAATAAATACATCTCAAAGGGATAGAGTAGCTTAGGCTATTTCTACCCCCCCCCCCACCCCCGCCCAATATTTCCACAATGTGTCATTAAGAGCGAGTAACCACAGGGATATGGAACCCAAACACACTGCAGAAAGCAATTTGCCACATGCCAGGCAGCTCATATTTATGCCGAAACATTTGCACTCGTGCATTTGTTCTCTGAAATTTTCAAACGAGTTTGTTTCGATAATGGCACTTGGCAACTATTCCAAACATGTGTTACATTGTTTCTGAACCAGCGTTTTCCTGTACATTGTGGAAATCCAAACTCTACCAATATCAGTTCATTGATTACAGTTATATCTGCGGTATCTATCTACATATTATATTATATATATATATATATATGTATATATATATATATATATATATATATATATATATATATATATATATATATATATATATATATGTCGTACCTAGTAGCCAGAACTCACTTCTCAGCCTACTATACAAGGCCCGATTTGCCTAATAAGCCAAGTTTTCATGAATTAATGTTTTTTTCGACCACCTAACCTACCTAACCTAACCTAACCTAACGTTTTCGGCTACCTAACCTAACCTATAAAGATAGGTTAGGTTAGGTTAGGTAGGGTTGGTTAGGTTCGGTCATATATCTACGTTAACTTTAACTCCAATAAAAAAAATTGACCTCATACATAATGAAATGGGTAGCTTTATCATTTCATAAGAAAAAAATTAGAGAAAATATATTAATTCAGTAAAACTTGGCTTATTAGGCAAATCGGGCCTTGCATAGTAGGCTGAGAAG
>NC_091193.1:16647528-16747528 GCF_040958095.1 Procambarus clarkii
TATATATATATTATATATATATATATATATGTCGTACCTAGTAGCCAGAACGCACTTCTCAGCCTACTATACAAGGCCTGATTTGCCTAATAAGCCAAGTTTTCATGAATTAATTGTTTTTCGACTACCTAACCTACCTAAACTAACCTAACCTAACTTTTTCGGCTACCTAACCTAACCTAACCTATAAAGATAGGTTAGGTTAGGTTAGGTAGGGTTGGTTAGGTTCGGTCATATATCTACGTTAATTTTAACTCCAATAAAAAAAAATTGACCTCATACATAATGAAATGGATAGCTTTATCATTTCATAAGAAAAAAATTAGAGAAAATATATTAATTCATGAAAACTTGGCTTATTCGGCAAATCGGGCCATGTATTGTAGGCTGAGAAGTGCGTTCTGGCTACTAGGTACGACATTATATATATATATATATATATATATATATATATATATATATATATATATATATTATATATATATATATATATATATATAATATAATATATATATATATATATAATATATATATATATATTATATATATATATATATATATATATATATATATATATATAATATATTATATAATGTCGTACCTAGTAGCCAGAACGCACTTCTCAGCCTACAATACATGGCCCGATTTGCCGAATAAGCCAAGTTTTCATGAATTAATATATTTTCTCTAATTTTTTTCTTATGAAATGATAAAGCTATCCATTTCATTATGTATGAGGTCAATTTTTTTTTATTGGAGTTAAAATTAACGTAGATATATGACCGAACCTAACCAACCCTACCTAACCTAACCTATCTTTATAGGTTAGGTTAGGTTAGGTAGCCGAAAAAGTTAGGTTAGGTTAGTTTAGGTAGGTTAGGTAGTCGAAAAACAATTAATTCATGAAAACTTGGCTTATTAGGCAAATCAGGCCTTGTATAGTAGGCTGAGAAGTGCGTTCTGGCTACTAGGTACGACATATATATATATATATATATATATATATATATATATATATATATATATATATATATATATATATATATATATATATATATATATATATATATATATATATATATATATAATATATATATAATATATATATAATATACAATTTTTTATTTTTTTTTTTAAATTTAAATCTCTATTTACAAATTTCATTACACAAAACGGGGTTACAACATTTGTTACATTGGATACATGCAGGGTACAAGGCTACTCGTCACAGGTTGTAGAGTTCCTCCAGCTCCTCAGATGGCGGGCAAGAACCATGGATGCAGTGAGCATTTCCTCTCTGGATCGCCACACTAAGGCGCTGAAAGAGGAAACTGGTGGCTCTAGGGTCCCTTGTTTCAATTAGCTTGAAACCCAGCTCCTTAAAAATACTAGCAGCACTTTTACCCCAGGCACCAAGTGTCTCTGAGGCAATGGGGACAAAATTGTAGTGGTGATCAAGGTCTCTGTATTTACGCGACTTGGCTGCTTCCCTGGTAATTGGCAGCACCTCCTGCTTGTGTAGCACTGAAGTCAACATAGGTGTTGGGTAAAGTTGAAACGCAAGTGTAGTCCCACAACACTAACTGTCTGCCATTCTTCCAGGGGTTCACCGTGATCCCGATGAATAATATATATATATATATAAAATATATATATATATATATATATCCCTCTTGCCTGCACTTAATTTTCATCTCTCTCTCTCTCTCTCTCTCTCTCTCTCTCTCTCTCTCTCTCTCTCTCTCTCTCTCTCTCTCTCTCTCTACCTCCATCATACACCATCCCCAATTCTCTGCCACTACGCGTCCGTATCGGTGTCCCCTGCAGGGAGGGGTGTGGGGCGCCGCGGCCAGGCTCGCCACAGTGATGTTCCCTAGGTAACGCACCTCCGTAGGGCCCAACTGAAAGACTCTCGTCACCTACCTGCCAAGGACCACGTAGAGTGAGAGGAAAGGGGATGAAAGATAGGGATAGAAAGGGAGAGGGAGGGGGTGATAAACTGGTCTATCAATAGACAAAAAATAAATGGGGACAATCGCACGTGGGATGTTATCTTTTTCCTTTCCTGTGGGGGGACAGGAATGGGAGGGACTGAAGGATTGAACGCTCTGACACACGGAAAGTGAAGGGTGAGTGGAGAGAGAGAGAGAGAGAGAGAGAGAGAGAGAGAGAGAGAGAGAGAGAGAGAGAGAGAGAGAGAGAGAGAGAGAGAGAGAGAGAGAGAGAGAAAGAAGAACAGACAGTAAAGCAGAGAGAACGATACACACACATTAAAATCACAATAACGTGATATATGAGAACATCGTTTTGAGCAGAGCGAGAGACGTCCTGGGTCACCCTCGACGCCCGTGTTAGCCCTAACAGGAGAACTGACACAACCTGGAGTCTGACCCAACTCCCAAATTCCTTGTGAATCTTAGATCCCATTTCAAGCTACCCATGACTCAAGAAATCCCATACCATGATATTACTGTTATTTCTAGCACCAATCTTCCATCCCAAATCCTTATGATCACTGTAAAGTAATAAATAAAAAGTAAAATAAATGAATCGGGCAAAAAGAGAGTTAGGTGAACATAAAGTCAATGAGGAATAAAGCAAATAAGGGGAAATACAGATAACAAGTGGAAACCCAATACGAGAAATTTGAGTAACAACTGACAGAGAACGGGGGTAGCGGGCTGACTTAGGGAAAAACAGATAACTGTCGCTTGGGAGGAAAGGAGAAAAGAGTAAGGAGGTAGTAAGAATCCTCGCGACCTGTAACCATAATGGAGCAAAGACAGGGAAGGAAAGAAGACGTTGAACGGAAATAGGACGAACAGGAAAAAACAGGTCAACGGAGTAAATTTAAGGAAAATGAATAAACGAACCCCTACAGATGATTGAAGAGAAGGAACAGGGTGATAGAAGAGAACGAATTAAGACCATTTCCGACATATGATGTGTGTACTCACCTAGTTGTGCTTGCGCGGGTTGAGGTTCGACTCTTTGGTCCCGCCTCTCAACTGTCAATCAACTGGTGTACAGGTTACTGAGCGTATTGTGCTCTATCATATCTACACTTGAAACTGAGTATGGAGTGTAGCTCCACCACATCACTTTCTTCGCTCCACACACACACATCACACAACTGTGTGTGTGTGTAAAAAAAAATCCGTTGATTGACTGACAGTTGAGAGGCGGGCCCAAAGAATCAGAGCTAAGCCCCCGCAAGCACAACTAGGTAAGTATACACACACACACACACACACACACACACACACACACACACACACACACACACACACACACACACACACACACACACACACACACGTCCCCTGCATGCAGCCCTGCATCAGGGAAAGAAACTGCCCATTTGTTTCTGGCTCGACAGATCAAGCACGGAGCTTCAACATCCTGCTTGCTACACCATAATCACTCAATAAATGGCGCCTTCCATTGCAAACGCAAACACTCGCCATGAAAGGACTCCAACAGGAAACGAAGCCTTACTAATCTTATCATTGTCTCACACTAATCAGCGGGTAATCTAGCTCAACTGTCAATAACCACTCAGGCCACAAGCACCTCCTTGGTTTCCTTGATGAATCTGGAAGGAAAAGTATGCTTTTACTTGAATGGCCTGGTGATAACGACAGGCGAAGGATCGCTAGGCAGGCTATGGTAACTAGGAAGCAATCAGGAGGGTGTCTGCGTGTGTGACACAGGACACAGGGCTGTATGTGTGTGTGTCACAGGATACAGGGTTGTGTGTGTGTGTGTGTGACACAGGATACAAGGTTGTGTGTGTGTGTGCCACAGGGCTGTGTGTGTGACACAGAACTCAGGGCTGTGTGTGTGACACAGAACTCAGGGCTGTGTGTGTGACACAGAACACAGGGCAGCACGCGCGCTTATGTGAGTGTATTTACAATTTGTATCTGCAGAATCGAGATATTAGCTCTTGGACCACGCATTCCTGACATTTTTTATTTTTTCTCTATGTACGTACGCGCGCGCGTGTGTGTGTGTGTGTGTGTGTGTGTGTGTGTGTGTGTGTGTGTGTGTGTGTGTGTGTGTGTGTGTGTGTGTGTGTGTGTGTGTGTGTGTGTGTGTGTGTGTGAGGAGGGCGGCGTGGTAAAGATGACAGGGAATAATGACGGGAGATAGACTGTTTATATATGCTCCTATATTGGCTGGCCAGCGGGAGATCTGTGCGGGTCCCTGGGTGGTCGAGGGTGTTTATGGTTTATTAAGAGGACGAGGTAGATTATGGTTAACAGGATGGGGTAGATTATGGTTAAGAGGATGGGGTAGATTATGGTTAAGACGGGGTAGATTATGGTTAAGAGGACGGGGTAGATTATGGTTAACAGGATGGGGTAGATTATGGTTAAGAGGATGGTGTAGATTATGGTTAAGAAAATGGAGAATATTAAGGAATATTAAGTGAAAGAGAGCGTATAGGAATTCAACTACATTATGTGCTTTGATCCGTCACCTTCTCAGATTGGGGAAATCTATCCCTAGTGATTCGTTTTTTATTCATAAATGTAAAAGGAATTTTACATTTCTAAGTGTTCCATAAAACACAACATTGTATTACATTTATGAGACTAGGTGCCAAATCATAAAAACTATATTCATATTTTTTTAATACTGTACATATTATATAATTGTAAGATATGAAAAGCTGACATCATTGGCACTGAATAAACCTTCGCGGTAACTAACGTATTTCTATAGGTTCTCAATCTGACGAAACTGTCCAACAGGATGAATCAAAGGGAAAGAAGAGAATAGACAAGGAATCAGCACCTGGTGGCCCAATGGGCTCGTTCCTAAAGAATAAAACACACCTAGTGTGCCTTTTATCCTTTTTCCAGTGGAGAAGCATAACAAACCCCACACTACTGCTCTACAGGTCTTGGGTGGACGCGAATCCCTCTACCACGTGCAGGTAGTGAGCCAAGAGAGGGAACAGCTGCCTCAAACGTAAATTATGAATAAAATCATGTTGAGTATTCATTTAGTATAATTTCATGATCCTTACATAAATAAAAGAACAAATTATCTCTAATTCCTATTGGAAATTGAAATTTGTGTCAGGGAAAGTTCTGAAGCGTTATGTAGAAGGTAGAACAATTGGTTGACAGATGCAGCACCGGGAGAACAGATGCTCGACTGAAGGGGACGAGGAAGAAATTGCAATCGTGTATTAGATGGGATATAAAAGAAAAAAATGCCAAGATAGGAAGGAAAGTTGGGCATTCAAAGCTTTAGTATTACGAAGGACAGAAACATTAAACAAGTTAAGCCATTTAAGGTGATCAACTTCAAACAGGCGTTCTCAAACTAGGGTAAGCTTACGCCTGGTTCTCTCTCTTGTCGTACACTCTCATACACTCTTGTCGTACACTCTCATACACTCTTGTCATACACTCTCATACACTCTTGTCATACACTCTCATACACTCTTGTCGTACACTCTCATACACTCTTGTCATACACTGTCAGGGTTACGTCTATCCCAGTTTGAGAATCTCTTCATTGAAGCACCAAAAGGCAGAGTGAAGGTTCAGATGAATCGTGTCATCAGACGGTGAGACAGCATCATAGGAGAAGCTGGAGCATAAGATGGTGCGACAGCATCACAGAGGAAGCTAGATCACCAGGCGACAGTATAAAAAAGGATGGATCATCAGGCGGTGCGGCAGCATCATAGGGTAAGCTAATCATCAAACAGTGCGACAGCATCATAAGGAAAGCTGGGTCACCAGCAGCATCAGAGGGGAAGGTGAATCATCAGACAGATCACAGGGAAACCTGAACCCTTAGAAGAGACTTGATTAAGACACTTGGCACTCGTGACACTGAGCTGAAGTGTGTGTGTGTCCCAGCGAAAGATCTGTGATGTTAATTTTCACTAATATAATAATATAATCTAACAAGAAATAGTGTAGAATATTCCAAACCCACAATACAAAAACAAAAAAATCAGTAAACGAACAATCAGACCAGCCTGGAATGTTGCTGGTACGAGTGGAGGTGAGAAGTTGCTCTGATTAGTCTCATGCTCTCCTTGGGAGGGCGAGTGTGTATAACTTACCCTGCACTATGCACCTCACACGACGTTTATACAGCGATCTGCAACAGATCAGTGGTGGTGCTGCTGCCGCCGCCGCCTCCACCATCACGACCCTATAAGCTCTAGGAAATAAATGTTCGGCTCTTTTTACCTTTTCCTCTATCTGACCCTCGCAGATGTTTATAATTAAGAAATAATTAAAAGAAAGATTTTAAGAAGTGTGAAATAATCTATAAAAGTAATAATAATATAACTAGAAGGGTAGTGGAAGAGGTTCTAATAAATACTATGAATACTTTCGCTGGAAATAAAAGCATTGTAAGTTAATTAAAATTATATCTATATAAATGGATGAATGTAAGCAGTCCCATTAGCCGCGTTCCTTGGGGTTCCTGGACAGGGTTACGAGGGATAGCATCCAGATGAACACCTCTATTAATAACAACTCTAGTTCTCAGAATGTATTTTCTCTCATCGGCTTGCAGACAAGAATGCTGCAGACACAGTGGCCAGTGTCTCATCGACATATACACTAGCAACTTCGAGCCACTCCACTAGACATCGAAACCCACTACGACCCGTAGAGGGGCGTGGTACAGGATCCTTGCTGCCGACCCAAGCTCCTATGATCCAGGGCCCACCCGCATAATGTTGCATAGGGGCAAGATTCGCCTCCGAGAGAACCTTGTTCTCTCATATGTCGAGATTTTAGCACAAATCTCCCCCACTGCCAACGTCTTACCTGCCGACATCCTGGAGACAAGAGTGTGTTCACCTGCTCTTCTCCAGTGATTCGAACCTTGAGAAGATATTCACCGCCACCGCCACGACGGCCCTGCAAGACGCTGGCATCACCATGACGCTACCTGGCGGACAAGACCGTGTTCGCCAGGAATATCAGCACATGGATCACCGACCGCGACGACGACGATATCCTCGCTAACATCAACGACGAGCACCCGACGCTGACAGTGGTAGCGGTCAAGACCATCTCCAACACTGAAGGTGACCTTCACCACGGCCATCGCAGCGACCCACGCCACGGACTACGGACTCAAGTGCACAGGAATCACCCATACCACCCACCCAAGTGACAAAGGAACGCTTCACGGAGATCCGGCAGTGCTTCAAGTGCCACCAGTACTCCCACTACACCAGGAAGTGCACCGAGCGAGCGCAGAGATGCAGCCTTTGTTCCCAAGAGCATTACTACACGGACAGCACATCCTCTCACCGACGCTGCCTGCTCTGCAATGGCCCACACTCTGCGGTCTCACCTGACTCTCTTCGGCAGGAGGAAATCCAAAAGATGACTGCTACCGCTTCCTCCACCACCATACCTCGACCAGCAAACCCACTCCCATCAGAATTCCCGGTCTTACCTGGGAACACACGTGACTCCCTCACCACCGTCCGACCCCTGGGGTCGCCGCACCCAGCCGACCGCACCACCATCGCCCCAGTATGCAGCCTCCACCAAGATCAACCTTTTACCCGTCCTCCTTCACCTCGCCGGCAAAATGGCGGGCAACGACATTACCCGCTGCATCCACGTCATCAACAGGCTGTTCGTTTCGAATAAACTTCCGACAGCTGCTGTACCCGATGACCTTCCAGTTTCCACAACTGCTACCGGAGCCCTAAGCCGACCCCCCAGGGAGCCCTCACCGACCGGCCACATCGACTCCGTAGTTCCCGAGCTTGTCCCACTGACAGGGACGGCAGCAGCCCGCAGGACAGGTGACCAGGACGACGAGGCCGACTCAGAAGACTCGACCAACTCCGAAGACTCGACCGACTCCCATGCTTCAGTCGATGTCACCGGCTCTTCTGCGGCTGCCCGGGCACCTTCTTTCCCTCCAGATCCCGCACCGGCTCCAACTAGCTTGACAGGCTCCCACGCTGCCTCCTCCGGGTATATCCGACGTGGCCGGGTACTTTCCAAAGAGGACAGACAGCATAACTTCATAATCCACAATGACTACTGGCTATACAAGTGCAGAGAAGCAAGACGGTTCCTTCGATGGTCATCCCTTAACAACGTCTCGACCACCTCTGCGACTACGACACCTTGAAGAAAGAAATTCGACCAGACTACTAACTTCTTGGAACTAGGATAAGGAAACTAATCCTGTTGTAACAGCTGGACATCTTCCCCTAGACCGGCCTAGTGTGGCCAGCCCTGCTGACTCCTGTGACACTTAAATGTGAGCGACGTGTGTATGCCATCAATTCACCTGTCTGACCAGCCCTATGGTCTTGGATTGGATTGGCGCGTCCACGCCAATCCAATCTGCCATTATCCATTATATTTTAATATCAACATTAGCCATTATCAATATCAGCTATTGATATTGATAATGGCTCCAAAGAGCCTCCACTTACTGGCTCACCAACGCTCGTGCTACATGGAAATTTTGCTCCAGTAGCTGAATCTAAAACAATACATCATCTCAGAATATCAGGATTACAGAAAGGACACCTGACCATAATTACCGCAGGTGCATCGGCAGTCGGGGATAGAGGTGACATGATTAGGAAGTCAAGAAGAATAAGTACACTGGACCCAGAGTAGCAGAATGGATGGACTCAGCCAGCCAGTTACAGCCCCGCTCCTGTGCCAGGTAAGTCCACTATGGGTTCACCATAGCCTGTGCTACTTGGAACCTTATGGTCCGAATTGCTGAATCTAAAACAACAACAGGGGTAGCAGCCTCATTAGACGTTGAGGTGTATGTCTCGTCCTAACCACATACTCAGACCTTGACAACGCACTCTGGAGAGTGTGAAACACTTGGCGTAATTTCTTTACTTAAACCTCACAAATACACAAGTTTGGGTTTTTATCCTATGTTATTATGTCTGTGAGTAGACATTACCAATACTTAATCAAAATAGTGTTATGTCAAGAACGCTATGTAGCACGGACTGTATTACCGATCAAGAGGTATTTTATACCATTCAAAACGCCAGTATGAGAGCTTGAAGACATAAGACAAATGATGTCAAGGTAGAGATACTCACCAACGACTGAATCGAAGGATACACGAATCAAAGCAATCGTGCGAAAGCAAAACTTTTATTCATCCTGAAAATCAGAACGTTCTGCAAAAAAGCGTGCGGCTGTTAGCGGAACAATGCAGTTCTGACAGTAAGGTGCAGGTCCGTGTACCATTAAGGACTCATTAGTTAACCGTGTGTGGCCAACGCGTAATCTAGCCACAAGTTTCCCACATTCTATTTCGGTGATTGGGTTACAATGCGGGTTTAAATAACATTTCATGGCCTGCAATTTGTTACTGCGAGTAACATATTGCGGACTATGAACGATCTATCTCTCCAACATTGTGGGTTCCATTGTGAATGACAGGCTAGAAATCCGAGTAGGGGATTTGTTTCTGGGAGATGGAACGACAGGCACGAAAAGCCTCTTAATGCCGATATGGTTTGGAGCTAACACTGTGCTATATGTATATATGTGTAACTGAGCTGCAATCATTGATGTGACACTCTTCTCTAAAGTGCTGGTCCGGAAACTATCACAGATGAGCTTCCCAGTCTCTATTATTCATTAATCTTAAGACACAAAAGGACTGAGTATTATTGAATATATTTAAAATAGAATGTCTATCTCTCGGTCCGTCCGAAATAGGATGCCCTAAGACTAGCCCTAAGGGTTTCAGTGTTTCGCAATAATAAATTTTTAATGAGGGGGAGAGAGGAAAGGAGAGGGGAAATGGGGGAGGAGAGAGGGAGAGGAAGGTGGAAGGAAGGGGAGAGATATGAGAGAAGGGATGAGAGGTGAGAGAGGAGAGGAGAAAGGGGGAGGAAGGAGGTGGAGGGAAGAATGTCGTGGGTGAGAAAAGTGGAGAGAGGGAGGGGAAAAAGAGATTGAAAAGGAGGGGGGGGGGGGAGAATAGGGAAAAAGACCAGGCAGCAACTGGGTACTCCATTGTGTGTGTGTGTTTACACACACTATTATTCGACAGTCAGAAAACACACACACACACTACTGAATATTCCTCGACAGTCAGAAAACATTCGATAAGGCCCCGCGTGAACAAAGCAGGCTGGCATAAAAAAAAGTCCTAAAGTGGGTCAGAGATTATCTCTCAGGAAGGCAGCAAAGGGTTACAGTGATAGCAGAGACATCGGAGTGGAGAGAGATTACAAGTGGAGTACCACAAGCGTCGGTTCTACGGGCCCAAAACGTGGCAGCGTAATTGAGACCCAAATGGATGAATAAATTGAATAGGTTAATACTGTTATGGAAACTGGAATGCAGCTATGTGGGGGAAGCTACTATGTATGATATGGAGCTCAGTCAGGAGAGTTCTTACGACTAATACCACCAAGTCATTCTACTTTAAAGGTGCGATACCAACAATTTGGCATGAACTCATTAGCAAAATTATACACAACTACTTTTACGGAAGCCCAGTATAAGGATCGTTACACAAAATGCACTTCTTCTTGGGGTTATCTTGAGGTGATTTTGGGGTTTAGCGTCCCCGCGGCCCGGTCCTTGATCAGGCCTCCTTTTTGTTACACATCCTCCAGGACGCAGCAGATGTCTAACTCCCAGGTACCTATTTACTGCTAGGTAACAAGAGCATCAGGGTGAAAGAAACTTTTTGCCCATTTGTCTCCGCCACCACGGGGGACCGAACCCGGAACCTCAGGACTACGAATCCGAAGCGCTGTCCACTCAGCTGTCAGACGCCCCTACCTTAGGGCATCCTACCTTGTACCTAGGTGCAAATATCACACGAAATCCGACTTAATTATCCTAAATGATCATAAATTCATCAAAGGGGTTCATTAGCATAATTAGCCAACACTTAGATGTTGGATTAATTGATTGGTATCACTGATCCATCTGTCTGCCCGATTGTCATTGTCATGATAAACAAACAAACCTCAGGTGAACTCTTCTGTCATAATAATTTTGTTGGTGAAAGTGGGCGGCTGTGAAGGGGATAGAGAAGAGGAGTGTAGTGAGAGAGGAAGAACAAAGAGGGAATAAGAGGAGAAGGGTGCGGGAGAAGAACCAAAAATGTGATTTAAATTAGGAGGAAGTGGAATGAGGTGGATGATGTACCTGATGGAGAAGGGTGTGAGAGGGAGGGGGGAAGGAGTGACTTCTACCTCCTTTCCTTACCTGAAAAGAGAATGAAAGGAAATGGAAGAATACGAGGATGGAGTAAGTGAGAGTAAGGCGGAGGAATGGTGTTGTAATGGATTCGTATTACTATTTTCGGCATTAAATTACTCATAAGTAAATATACAGAAGACGAAAGAGCTTCTTTGCTCTTTGCCTAAGTTTGCGAAGATCCATGTTGCCTTGTTTTGCAGTGGCACAAACACAATTATATTTTATAAAGTCTCAAAGACTTCCTTCAGCTATTTCGTTTTGTCTCAGGGATGTCTTTTATATATTTATAAATTATTGGATTGTACTTTGTTTTACTAGCCACCAATCCATATTTTTATTAATAATTCTTACATTATCTGGCACTCACTTTTGCCTAAAATGTATTTTCGTTTTTATTTAGACTGCTTTACACTAGCAGTAAAGACTAGCTTAGACTAGTCTAAGTTTGCGTTTAGACTAGCTTAGACTAGTCTAAGTTTGCCTTTAGACTAGCTTAGACTAGTCTAAGTTTGCCTTAAGACTAGCTTGTTTAGACTAGCCAGCGTTGAAATGATGTGTCTAAGTTGTTGCCAATCAAGTTTCTGATCCTGATAATGACTATGTATACTTGCTACTCTACTGTTGTAGCATGCCATCTACTATACAATTAATGTTATGTACTTTTAATATACTCTTTCCCAATTATAAATGTACTACCATTTATATTATAAATAATGTTTTTATTTACATTTTTTCTTACTACTTTTGTAACTTGGTAATATGATATTTAATTTTATTTTGATAATCCTCCTATACTTTGTTCTTTGTTTTGTTATAATGCAGTACTGTAGCACTCATCTACTGCTACAATATACCAAAATCCATAGAAGTTTTATCAATACAAAAGTTGAGGTGTCCGGATAAAGAACAAACATAAGTGGATAATACATTACAGTACATCTTCATTACACACAAGATAAACATCACTGAACATCTCGTAACCAACCAACTCCCCCCCCCCGCGCACACACACACACACACACACACACACACACACACACACACACACACACACACACACACACACACAAGTTAGGTGAGAAGGTGGTGGAGGCCAAGACCGTCAGTAGTTTCAAAGCGTTATATGACAAAGAGTGCTGGGAAGACGGGACACCACGAGCGTAGCTCTCATCCTGTAACTACAATTAGGTAATTAACACTTAGGTAATTACACACACACACGATCACGATTAGTGTACACTCTCACTACATGTGATCCCATCATTGTAAAGTTTCCAATGTACACGATCCCAAGAGCAGCCTCTTCAGAATCATATCACCACTAGCCCAAAATCTTGACTATAGCCAATCTCACTCCACAGGATTTAGATGGTTATAAGGTACCATTACCGTCTTAAGAACCAAAACATTGTAGATTACAAGGGTCTCCACTCTCACAGTCCTTGTTCAGGATGAGACGTGCAAACAAGTTTCCCTGAACCCAATGTCTTAGTTCACATATCACTAAATAGGTGCCAGGTAGGCAGCTGTTGTGGGTTGCATTCTTGCAAAGTTCAGTGGTTGGTCCTGGGGAGACCTCGCTAAGCTTCCCGTCCCTAACACTGGGAAACCAACTTCCCTCTTCCCCCGTCTACAGTTTTCTTGTCATACCATCTTAGCGACACCCTGGCCAAGCTCCTCGTGTATAGTTCGAGGGACACATTCACCAGCGTGGCAGAAGCCATGTAAATCTGCTTCATCTTCTCGAAGTTTTCAGGGAAGAATATCTGACGTACACCATCATTGATTTTTTTTTTAGTGAAATACGGAATTTTCGTATACAGTAATTATGCTTATTTAAGGGATTGCCTGCTTATGTTAATCAACTGATGTGCACTAATAAACTGTAAATTCTAGAGTATTTAACTGCAAATTTTAGATCCTTTAGCACACGTGCTTTTTATGTCGTACATGGTTGGAATTATGAATAATGATAAATATATATAATTCCAGGTTAACTTCTGGGCTCCCGTGTCAAGCAGGAGGAGCACCAGATGGCAGCACCGCTCACTGTGAAGACCGCGGGGTAACTGACACTCCAGTCATCAGTCGTCTCTTCCGGCTTATCACGCCCACCCCACTAACACACGCCCACCCCACTAACACACGCCAACGCCACTAACACACGCCCACCCCACTAACACCCACTCGTCCACACACCCACCCCACAGCCTCCTCACCCCCGCCCCCAAACAAACACATCCGTCAACAAGCCCAACCCGACATCACAACGTCAGTATCCTAGCCAACACATACACATCTAAACACACACCATCTCCGCCAACACACACACCCATTCCTGCTCTCCCCAAACACACACACACACACACACACACACACACACACACACACACACACACACACACACACACACACACACACACACACACACACACACACACACGCCGCTCTCCCCAATGCCTCGCATCCATACTATCCTCGTCAACAGGACAAATCATCCCACCCAACACAACACAAATCATCCCACCCAACACAACACAAATCATTCTATCCCCCACCACAAATGTCATTACCACCAACAAAGACCTTTTTTGAAGCCAACAATCATATACCATGCCAAATAACACATATACGTCATCCACCCCCCCCCCCCCCACACACACACACATATGGGGCCTTTATGGTGGCCGAGTGGGCAGCACTCTTGATACGTAGTTATGTGGAGCGGGGTTCGATTCCCGGGGCCGGCAGAAACAAATGGACAGATCAGGTCCAACTGATCACATACTGATCAGATCTACATGTAATGTATACTTTTGTCACACCGCCCGTTCACTCCCCTACATGGGAAATCAAATTTATCCTTTCATATGCGTTCTGCCTATACACAAAAAAAACTTGTTTTTAAACTCATAATAAATATATAGAACAGCTTATCACCTAAAATATTTTAATGTAATACTGTGAAAACATTTAAAAATAGAAATTAACAGGTATTTATCTTCAAACCTTCTCCCCTTCCCCCCCTCCTGCCCAACCACTTAGGCTGGACGGTAGAGCGACGGTCTCGTATCATGCAGGTCGGCGTTCAATCCCCCCGACCGTCCAAGTAGTTGGGCACCATTCCTTCCTCCCTCCCGTCCCATCCCAAATCCTTATCCTGGCCCCTTCCAAGTGCTATATAGTCGTAATGGCTTGGCGTTTTCCCCTGATAATTTCCTCCCCCCCCCCCTGAGGAAGGAGCTAAAAGCACATAGAAAATTGATTTCGATTTCGTAACGCACCCTCTTTTCATAACGGGTTCACTCTTGCCTCATAAATTTAACAGAATTCTATGACTGGGCGACAGGAATCGGATAATACAGAGAAGGTTGGGCAAAATGCCCATTTTTGGATTGTCATAAAGCCTTTGACATAATACCCTACTAGAGAATAATAGACAAGTTAGAGACTCAGGCAAGTGCGACAGAAGTAGGTGGTCCGGTAGACGAGAGAATACCCCAGTAACACAAGACAGTGAGTTAGTTTAAGGTGCGAGATCTCAGAGTGGCGAGATGTCACCTGCTGAGTACCTCAATGGTCACTACATATCCTGTTTGATAAATGTAAATGGTCTTGAAGACATAGGCTCATTCCTCTTAATGTTTCCTAATGATTCAAATTTTAAAAATCCAACAAATGGCTAGTAAGAGTTTATCTTATGTAAGTGCAAAGTAATGAAGCTAAGTGTAGAGAACAGGAGACCGGGCACAAGGAACCGAAGAGGATATAAAATCCTTCAAGAATCGGGTAGAGAGAAAGATTTCGGGGGTTGATATCACACCGAAGCTGTCTCCTGAAGCCAATATCAAAATGGAATATCATAAGTGGCCTTTAGAAATATGTGTAAGGAATCATTCGGGAACCTGCTTATCACCTGTCAGAAAAATTCTCGAATATGGAGCTCCAGCGTGTAGTCCCATATCTAATCAAATACAAGACGAAGTTGGAGAAAGCTCAGAGGTATGGCTCCGAACTTTCTCTAACTTCGTGCTAAGAGATATGAGTTACGAGGAAAAGCTACAGAAACTGAATCTCATGTCGCAAGAAACCAAAAAATAGTTAGTAGAGACATGATTACTACATTATATTAAGAACATTATAAGAGAAATTTATAAGGAAAACAAAGGGCACTATTTAGGACGTGTGGAACACAGGTAAAATTTTAGTAACCACTTGAATCACAAACTTACTAGAAAGAATTGTTCAGTGTCGGAGTAGTGAATAAATAAAATCCACTAATATGACTGACAGTAAAGAGGCAGGGCCAAAGAACCGAGGCTCAACCCTCGCAAGCACAATTAAGCAAGTACACTCACTCACTCACGGTCATCGAGACTTCCAAATTACACGACGAAAGTTCAAAGCACTGACGGTATTTTTTCAAGCCGAGCCTCCGGGTTTACTCAAGGAAAGTTAAAGCTTGCCGCGCAAGCGACGAATTTTGGAGCAAGTTCATTGGACTGGATAAACTGGAGAGACAAACCAAGCACCAGCGCTGGAGGCGGGATCTTTGTCGCTTATTTATAGATATGAACCTGACTGGGACTATGAATGGTGACTCTCCATGACTCCAGAGTTCAGCCCTTAAGGACGGCGACTGATAAAGAATTATTATTTACGGTTATGAACCTAAAGAAGAAAATGAAAGACATTGGGGCGGGGGGAGTGGAGGAGGAGGAGGGGTTGAAGCGAGATATCACTATTCCCAAAGTCAGTCAGGCTTGGGGGGAAATCGTCCAATATCATATTATTTTATTTATGGACCAGACAACCTCGAAAAAGGGGGGGAAGACAGAGCTTGCGCGTTGCACTGGTTAAATCGACAAGTAGAATTGTAGAGATTTTGTAATCAATAATTATTGCAAAATAACATAAGAAGAACATAAGAACATAAGAACAAAGATTTTCTAGAATTAATTGACGATTGCTTTCTTACGCAAAACATTAAGGAACCAACACGGGAAAATAATATTTTAGATTTAGTGTTAACTAACAGGGAAACGCAAATTAATGACATCGAAATAGGGAGTGAGCTAGGGAGCAGTGATCACAAAGAAATCAGATTTAGCATAGAATGGAATAGACCAGTAGGAGAAAATTCTGTTAAAGTGCCAGATTTTCGAAAAGCTGATTTTAATAGCCTAAGAAATTTTTTGGGTCAAATTGATTGGAAAGGCTTGGGTATGGGGTGTGGGCCGGTCTTGGAGCGAGACATGAACCCAGCGATAGGTGACTTAAATGGGGATTTCGATGTGGATTCAATATATAACTTATTTAAGAATATTCTAAACAAAGCACAGGAACGTAGTATACCATACAAATTGAATAGATCGTATACTAATGACCCAAAGTGGATAACAAAGAATTTGAAGAACCTTATAGGTAAAAAGAGAGCTTGGTACAAAAGGATTAAAAATGGGGAGGTCACTTTAGAACAGGAATTCGTACAACTGGTTAGAAATGTTAAAAAAGAGATAAGGAAAGCAAAAAGAAACTATGAAGTTCGCATAGCAGGGCAAGCAAAGACAAATCCTAAAGGGTTTTTTCAGTTATATCGTACTAAGACTAGGGAAAGGATAGGTCCATTAAAAACTGAGACAGGTCAAATAACAGATAGTGATGAAGAGATGAGTAGTATTTTTAATAAATATTTTGTATCTGTATTTACTAAAGAGGAACTTAACAATATGCCTTCAGCCGAACAAGTCTATGTGGGTGGGGACGAGGACAGGTTGACGAGTTTAGCAGTTACCAGGGAGGATGTTCTTAAACAAATAGTAAAACTCAAACCAAACAAATCCCCAGGGCCGGATGAAGTGTTTGCTAGGGTGCTTAAAGAATGCAAAGAGGAGCTTTGTGACCCACTGTCAACCATATTTAATAAATCAATAGAGTCAGGCAGAGTGCCAGAGTTTTGGAAAGTTGCTAATGTGATACCAGTTTTTAAGAAAGGAGATAGATCACTTGCGTCTAACTATCGACCAATTAGCCTAACGTCTATTGTGGGAAAGTTACTCGAATCTATAATAGCAAATAAAATTCGTCTTCATCTTGAAAAACATAAATTAATAATTGAGTCGCAACATGGTTTTATAAATGGCCGTTCATGTTTAACAAATTTGTTATCTTTTTATTCTAGCATTGTTGAGGCAGTTGATAGTGGTAAGGATTGCGATGTTGTATACCTTGACTTTAGCAAAGCTTTTGATACAGTGCCACATGAAAGACTGATTAAAAAAATAGAGTCTCATGGTATTGGGGGTGCTATATTAAGCTGGATTAGGGCATGGCTATACCAAAGGAAACAGAGTTAGTATAAATGGAATCAAGTCAGAGTGGGAAAATGTTGTAAGTGGAGTGCCTCAAGGCTCTGTCCTGGGACCTCTGTTGTTTATAATATATATAAATGATTTAGATTCAGGTTTGAGTAGCAACATTTGCAAATTTGCCGATGATACGAAAATCGGTAGGGAAATTAATTCGGAGGAGGACTCACTATCACTTCAAGTTGATCTAGATAGGGTTTTGAAATGGTCAAAGGATTGGCAGATGCAGTTTAATGCTGATAAATGTAAAGTTCTGAGGTTAAGCAACGAAGAGAAAGGAAGCGCAGGCCCCTCAGAAAGTAAAGGAAGTACCTAAGCAAACATTAGTTGTGGGAGATTCCCAGATAAGGTATTTGGATAGAACGTTTTGTGCTAGAGACAGGGGGAACAGGTTAAGGGTTTGCTATCCCGGAGCTGGCATTGGTGATATTATAAACAACATGAATGATATTATGGCTGGTAATGGGAACAATCCCATTATTTGCATTAGCGTGGGAGGAAATGATGTTGGTCGAGTCAGGAGTGAGGAACTGATTCAGAGGTATAAAACAGCCATAGAGTTAGTTAGGAGCAAGGGAGGAATCCCGATCATATGTGGCATTCTTCCAAGAAAGGGAGTGGGAAATGAATGGATATCGAGGGCACTTGGTGTCAATTGCCGGCTGGAAAGATATTGCAAATCAAATGCAATATCTTTCATAGACAACTGGGAACACTTCTATGGAAGAAATGAAATGTATGCTCGTGATGGGGTGCATCTATCGAGAGCTGGGGTTGTTGCTGTTGCGAACTCGCTAGAAGAAGTGGTTAGAGGGGTTTGTTTGGGTTTAAACTGTTAGTAGATAGAGGTATGGGAATTGATTTGGAGGAAGGAGGTAATAAAAGTATGTGTTTGTGGGAGAAAGGAATTGGCAAAACGATCAGGGAAAGAGAAGGTCCGCAAAATAACAATTCACTTAGGGTATATTACACTAACAGTAGAAGTCTAAAAAATAAAATTAACGAATTAAATGCTCTTGTCTGCACAGAAAAAATAGATATTATTGCACTTACCGAACGTGGATGAATGTAGAAAATAGAGAACTATTAGCTGAATATCAAATATATGGATTTAAACTATTTCACACAGATAGATATATTAGACGAGGAGGTGGAGTAGCCATATATGTTAGGGACAATTTGAAATGTAGTCTCAAAGAGGGAATCAAAACAGAGCCACACACAGAAACTATTTGGATTGAATTAAACGAAAAAGCTAATAATATTATAATAGGAGTAATATATAGGCCACCAAATTTAGACAGAATGGAAGCAAAGCATCTATGGGATGAAATATCTAGAGCATCTAGATCTAACAGTATTTATGTCATGGGTGACTTTAATTTTAGCGGAATAAACTGGTTGAACAAAACAGGGAATAGTGAAGCAGAAGATTTTCTAGAATTAATTGACGATTGCTTTCTTACACAACACATTAAGGAACCAACACGGGAAAATAATATTTTAGATTTAGTGTTAACTAACAGGGAAACGCAAATTAATGACATCGAAATAGGGAGTGAGCTAGGGAGCAGTGATCACAAAGAAATCAGATTTAGCATAGAATGGAATAGACCAGTAGGAGAAAATTCTGTTAAAGTGCCAGATTTTCGAAAAGCTGATTTTAATAGCCTAAGAAATTTTTTGGGTCAAATTGATTGGAAAGGCTTGGGTATGGGGTGTGGGCCGGTCTTGGAGCGAGACATGAACCCAGCGATAGGTGACTTAAATGGGGATTTCGATGTGGATTCAATATATAACTTATTTAAGAATATTCTAAACAAAGCACAGGAACGTAGTATACCATACAAATTGAATAGATCGTATACTAATGACCCAAAGTGGATAACAAAGAATTTGAAGAACCTTATAGGTAAAAAGAGAGCTTGGTACAAAAGGATTAAAAATGGGGAGGTCACTTTAGAACAGGAATTCGTACAACTGGTTAGAAATGTTAAAAAAGAGATAAGGAAAGCAAAAAGAAACTATGAAGTTCGCATAGCAGGGCAAGCAAAGACAAATCCTAAAGGGTTTTTTCAGTTATATCGTACTAAGACCAGGGAAAGGATAGGTCCATTAAAAACTGAGACAGGTCAAATAACAGATAGAGATGAAGAGATGAGTAGTATTTTTAATAAATATTTTGTATCTGTATTTACTAAAGAGGAACTTAACAATATGCCTTCAGCCGAACAAGTCTATGTGGGTGGGGACGAGGACAGGTTGACGAGTTTAGCAGTTACCAGGGAGGATGTTCTTAAACAAATAGTAAAACTCAAACCAAACAAATCCCCAGGGCCGGATGAAGTGTTTGCTAGGGTGCTTAAAGAATGCAAAGAGGAGCTTTGTGACCCACTGTCAACCATATTTAATAAATCAATAGAGTCAGGCAGAGTGCCAGAGTTTTGGAAAGTTGCTAATGTGATACCAGTTTTTAAGAAAGGAGATAGATCACTTGCGTCTAACTATCGACCAATTAGCCTAACGTCTATTGTGGGAAAGTTACTCGAATCTATAATAGCAAATAAAATTCGTCTTCATCTTGAAAAACATAAATTAATAATTGAGTCGCAACATGGTTTTATAAATGGCCGTTCATGTTTAACAAATTTGTTATCTTTTTATTCTAGCATTGTTGAGGCAGTTGATAGTGGTAAGGATTGCGATGTTGTATACCTTGACTTTAGCAAAGCTTTTGATACAGTGCCACATGAAAGACTGATTAAAAAAATAGAGTCTCATGGTATTGGGGGTGCTATATTAAGCTGGATTAGGGCATGGCTATACCAAAGGAAACAGAGAGTTAGTATAAATGGAATCAAGTCAGAGTGGGAAAATGTTGTAAGTGGAGTGCCTCAAGGCTCTGTCCTGGGACCTCTGTTGTTTATAATATATATAAATGATTTAGATTCAGGTTTGAGTAGCAACATTTGCAAATTTGCCGATGATACGAAAATCGGTAGGGAAATTAATTCGGAGGAGGACTCACTATCACTTCAAGTTGATCTAGATAGGGTTTTGAAATGGTCAAAGGATTGGCAGATGCAGTTTAATGCTGATAAATGTAAAGTTCTGAGGTTAGGTAATGATGATAGAGTTACAAGATACGAGCTAGATGGTGTTGTGATTGCGAAGTCGGATTGCGAAAGGGATCTGGGAGTTATGATTAGTAAGAATTTAAAACAAAAGGATCAATGCATAAATGTTCGTAATAAGGCAAATCGGACACTTGGATTTATTAATCGCAGCGTTAGTAACAAGACACCTGGTGTGGTTCTCAAGCTATATCTTGCTCTAGTTAGGCCCCATTTAGATTATGCAGTTCAGTTTTGGTCGCCATATTATAGAATGGATATAAATTCACTTGAACGTGTCCAGCGTAGGATGACTAAGTTAATTCCCCAAATTAGAAATCTTTCATATGAAGAAAGATTAACAAAGCTTAAGTTGCATTCACTGGAAAGGCGAAGAGTTAGGGGTGACATGATAGAGGTTTACAAGTGGATGAATGGACATAACCGGGGGGATATTAATAGGGTATTAAAAGTATCAACACAGGACAGAACACGAAACAATGGATATAAATTGGATAAGTTTAGATTTAGGAAAGACTTGGGTAAATACTGGTTCAGTAACAGGGTTGTTGATTTGTGGAACCAATTGCCGCGTAACATTGTGGAGGTGGGGTCCCTCGATTGTTTCAAGCACGGGTTGGACAAGTATATGAGTGGGATTGGGTGGTTATAGAATAGGAGCTGCCTCGTATGGGCCAATAGGCCTTCTGCAGTTACCTTTGTTCTTATGTTCTTCTTATGTTCTTAGGTAATGATGATAGAGTTACAAGATACGAGCTAGATGGTGTTGTGATTGCGAAGTCGGATTGCGAAAGGGATCTGGGAGTTATGATTAGTAAGAATTTAAAACAAAAGGATCAATGCATAAATGTTCGTAATAAGGCAAATCGGACACTTGGATTTATTAATCGCAGCGTTAGTAACAAGACACCTGGTGTGGTTCTCAAGCTATATCTTGCTCTAGTTAGGCCCCATTTAGATTATGCAGTTCAGTTTTGGTCGCCATATTATAGAATGGATATAAATTCACTTGAACGTGTCCAGCGTAGGATGACTAAGTTAATTCCCCAAATTAGAAATCTTTCATATGAAGAAAGATTAACAAAGCTTAAGTTGCATTCACTGGAAAGGCGAAGAGTTAGGGGTGACATGATAGAGGTTTACAAGTGGATGAATGGACATAACCGGGGGGATATTAATAGGGTATTAAAAGTATCAACACAGGACAGAACACGAAACAATGGATATAAATTGGATAAGTTTAGATTTAGGAAAGACTTGGGTAAATACTGGTTCAGTAACAGGGTTGTTGATTTGTGGAACCAATTGCCGCGTAACATTGTGGAGGTGGGGTCCCTCGATTGTTTCAAGCACGGGTTGGACAAGTATATGAGTGGGATTGGGTGGTTATAGAATAGGAGCTGCCTCGTATGGGCCAATAGGCCTTCTGCAGTTACCTTTGTTCTTATGTTCTTATGTTCTTATGTTCAAAGGCAACTGCAGAAGGCCCATTGGCCCATACGAGGCAGCTCCCATTTACAACCACCCAACCCCACTCATATACATGTTCAACCCACGTTGAACATGTATATGAGGTCCCTCGATTGTGAAACAATCGAGGGACCCCACCTCCACCACGTTACGCGGTAATTGGTTCCACAAATCAACAACCCTGTTACCGTACCAGTATTTACCCAAGTCTTTCCTAAATCTAAACTTATCCAATTTAAGAGGAGGTGAGGGTCGTACAGTATTAAATAGATTTATCGGGTTAAGGAGGGAAGAGATAAAACCGTGTAAGCGTGTGAAAAGATACAATTTTGGGTAGACTGGGTGCTTGTGGAATATAACAGTGCCAGTTTGTGGTAAGAAAAGTAGGAATTGTGGTCTTGTGAACCGATTTCTTAGGGAGAACTAGTCATAACCTGGTGACCCTGGTTAGAAAATGGCACCCCTGGTCACGACAACCGGGGGGGTATTTTATACCATGTGGCACCTTTGTCAGGTCGTGGCACTCTCGCGCCCTCGTCATGTTCTGACCCTGTGTTACGACCTCACGCCTCTATCACACCACCAGGACAATGGGACCGTTATCTGGCGCGATAACGCCTCGCACATCAAAAGCCGCCATGCATTGATCTTATCTCACCAGTCGCTCTAACCCTCTACCTTGCCCTGAGGCTTATCTTACACCACAATTAAGTTATCTGGTTCCTCCCTCCTCTTGTTCGCACGATACTTTTCTAGCGTACGTTTTGTGAACAAGTTATTTACAAGTCCTCAGACTGAGTTCAAGACGGCGATCAATTAATTTATAGTCATACTTGCTTTAAATTTTCGTAACAATTATTGTCCTTCATAGGAATATCTATTAAAGGTTTCTACATTAATGCACTAAGACACATTTTCAAACGTAGACACTCCAGATGAAAATTGAGATATTATAATGACAGAAACGACATTCGATACAGAAAAAGGCTATCAGGCAAAGTATGCAATTCATGGTTGCAATCCTTTCAATACCGAGAGAAACTGTATTTACTAAAGAAGAACTTAACTCCATGCCGTCAGCCGAACAAGTCTATGTGGGTGGGGGCGAGGACAGGTTGATTAGTCTAACAGTTACCAGGGATGATATTATTAAACAAATAGTAAACTCAAACCAAACAAATCCCCAGGGCCGGATGAAGTGTTTGCCAGGGTGCTTAAAGAATGCAAAGAGGAGCTTTGCGATCCATTTGTTGACCAGACCACACACTAGTAGGTGAAGGGACGACGACGTTTCGGTCCGTCCTGGACAATTAGAACATAAGAACAAAGGCAACTGCAGAAGGCCTATTGGCCCATACGAGGCAGCTCCTATCTATAATCACCCAATCCCACTCATATACATGTCCAACCCGCACTTGAAACAATCGAGGGACCCCACCTCCACCACGTTACGCGCTAATTGGTTCCACAAATCAACAACCCTGTTACCGAGCCAGTATTTACCCAAATCTTTCCTAAATCTAAACTTACCCAATTTATACCCATTGTTTCGTGTTCTGTCTTGTGTTGATACTTTTAATACCCTATTAATGTAAGAACTGTTATATAAGAACACCATCCAGCTCGTATCTTGTAACTCTATCATCATTACCTAGCCTCAAAACTTTATATTTATCAGCATTAAACTGCATCTGCCAATCTTTTGACCATTTTGACCAAATTAGAAACCTGTCATATGAAGAGAGATTAAAAAACTTAAATTGCATGCACTGGAAAGGCGAAGAGTTATGGTGACATGATAGAGGTTTACACGTGGATGAAGGGACATAACAAAGGGGATATTAATAGGGTATTAAAAGTATCAACACAAGACAGAACACGAAACAATGGGGTATAAATTGGATAAGTTTAGATTTAGGAAAGACCTGGGTAAGTACTGGTTCGGTAACAAGGTTGTTGATTTGTAGAACCAATTACCGCGTAACATGGTGGAGGTGGGGTCCCTCGATTGTTTCAAACGTGGGTTGGACATGTATATAATAGGAGCTTCCTCGTATGGGTCAATAGGCCTTCTGCAGTTACCTTCATTCCTACGTTCTTATGTTCTTATCATTACCTAGCCTCAAAACCTTACATTTGCCAGCATTAAACTGCATCTGCCAATCTTTTGACCATTTCAAAACCCTATTTAGATCACCTTGAAGTGACAGTGAGTCTTTTTCCGAGTTTATTTCCCTCCCTATTTTTGTATCCTTTACAAATTTGCAAATACATCTGTTATGTTACCGCGTAACATAATAGACGTAGGCTCCCTTGATTGTTTCAAGCGTAGGTTAGACACATCTATATATATATGTATATATATATATATATATATATATATATATATATATATATATATATATATATAGGAGTTTTTGTGGGGAATTTTCAGTTGCATATATGCCTGGGGACCATTTAGGCTTGTTCGCATATATATAAGAACATAAGAGGAACTGTAGAAGGCCTGTTGGCCCATATTTTAGACATAGGTTAGAAATATATATGAATGAGTTTGAGTGGATATAAAAAGGAACGGCATCGTATGGGCCAATAAGCCATCTACAGATTCCTTGATTCTTATGTTCTTATGGGCCAATTCTGCAGTTTCCGTAATCGTAATGTTCCTATATTCTCTAAGCTAGTTTGTTGTGGAGTGAGGTGCGTGTGAGGTGATTTTGTGTATAAAAAGGCAAACTGACATGGCGATCTCATACACGTGGCTCGTCTCTCGCCTCAGCCCTTGAATCCCAAATACGGCTTAGAGCGAAATGGATCACCTAAAGCGTTTTGCTCAAGATCTGGACAGCATTTCAAAATTGCCGTTAGATTTGTGCAACATTACTGACTCTAGTGCCAATGACGTGAACAGGAAAGGGGGTACAGTAGTGTACGAAAAATTTAACAGGGTCGACCTGGCCAACAGATGTCCGGAGTTTAATGTCACCGCCGAAAGTAAAGATGCCAAGGGATTGAACAATAAAGCAAGTTCCCCAGAAGGATTGCAAATCGCCTTGAAAACGAATAATAGTGGTTGTTGCCAGACGTTAATACGTGCTGACCCTTCTCTGAAGAGAAACACTTCCTACTACGCTGTTGTAAAGCCTACAGGAATACAGTTCTTCCCGCCGAAAGTTCAAAGTGTAGACCAGCTCAAGAATGACCTAGAAGATCTTAGAAATATATACCGCGAGACGTTCTATACCGAATGTCCAAATTTTTCCTTCGTAGACGAGTACAAGAAGCAAGGATTACCATTTATCAACGCGTGTAGTCTAATGTACCAAGCTCGCAAAAGTAACTTCCTGGGGTCAGGAGCCTTCAGCAATTGCTACAAGGTTACCCTTAAGCATGAACCCAAGGCGCTTTGTCTGAAGCTGTTCAAAAATAATTTCGATATTGAAGAGGTATTGCACGAGGCAAAAATGTTACATAATATTAGCCATCTTGAAGGATTCCCTAAAATACTGGGAATATGTCCAATATCACCAGCAATTCTCATATCTTACCATGGCAAGTCCACCATACACTCATGGTTTAAAAAGGGAAGAGACATTCCGGATGGCAAAATCATATTGAAATGCATGCTGAATATATGCACCATTGTCAAGTCTCTCCACGGTGCGGGCTTCATTCACAACGACTTGAAGACTGACAACATAAACGTCGAGTTGAACGGTGAGACCCCTCAGGTCACCATCTTAGACGCGGGTGCCATGGTCTCAATAGGAAGGTTATGTCCGAAGCGAAATTACATCTTCACTAGTCTCAATGGAGGTATTTCTGCCAGAAATAATTTAAGACATAAATTAGTCTGGACTTTGGATGCTGCCTCTCCGAGTGCCGACGTGAACAGCTTGGTCATCCTCTTCTGGGGGATGGCGTCCCTGATTCTTCCTGAGCCTCTGGTACTCAAAACCTTACTCACCAGACACTTCCTAGTGCCGCCCCATATGCAACTGGACCTGGAGGATTTGATGGAATTCCTCGGTAATCTCTTGCAACAATACTCTTAACATAGATAATAAGTCACAATCACGTGGCTGGAAAATATTACCTCAACCCACACACGAAAAAAAAGGGAATTTGTACATTATTTTTTTTTTTTGAGATATATACAAGAGTTGTTACATTCTTGTACAGCCACTAGTACGCGTAGCGTTTCGGGCAGGTCCCTGGAATACGATCCCCGCCGCGAAGAATCGTTTTTTCATCCAAGTACACATTTTACTGTTGCGTTAAACAGAGGCTACAGTTAAGGAATTGCGCCCAGTAAATCCTCCCCAGCCAGGATACGAACACATGACATAGCGCTCGCGGAACGCCAGGCGAGTGTCTTACCACTGTAAATAATTGAAGTGTAATTTTGTTTCAACATTGTATGTGTTTTTATTCTATACTTGTTTATTATGAAATAAATTTGATTTATAACTTTATTTGCTTACTTTATCCTCCAAACAAGAAATTATTGGCCACAACAACTCTTATGCCTATGTAAACCATATGAAAGTTAGCCCCTTGGATCATAGTAATAAAAGACACTGTAGATGGCACATTGTTTCACACTAGCCAGCACCTATTTATATCCGCCCAAACTGATTTATACATAGCTAACCTTTGTTAACAACCTAAGCTTATCTAATTTTTATATATATCTAATATATCTAATTTATATAGCTTATCTAATATATATATATATATATATACATACATATTATATATATATATTATATATATAGAAGGTGAAGGTCTTTACCACACACACATATATATATAACATATAACATATGTGGTAAAGACCTTCACCTTCTAGTGTGTGGTCTGGTCAACAATATGTTAATATATAATATTAATTTATGTTTGAGAAAATTCTTGTTTTGAATGATCAGCATGTTAAATTGATGAATACGTCTTTTGGGTCGACCGCTTTTGGATTTTGGAATAGGTTGATCTATTTATATTCACACAAGAATATAAGAAGCAATATGTATAAATAGATGTTTAGATTCAGGAACGACTTGGGTAAATACCGATTTGGAAATATGGGTGCGAATTACACACACAAATCACAATAGCATCAAATGAACAAATCCACAAGGACCGTGACTACTCAACCCTCGTCACGGCCCTTGTGGATTTTTTCATGGGTGCGAATTGTAGCGAATTCCAAGCTACAAATTACATCGAGTCTTTGTGTTTCACGCGTAGGAAACACATGTTTCAGGGGCGTAGGTCAGACACATATATAAATGGTTTTGAGTGAATATAAATAGGAGCTAACACATATGGGCTAATAGGGCAATTTCCTTGATTCTTGTGTGTGGGTGCGTACGTATAACACCGAATTGTCAGTCCCGCCGTCAATCGATCTTGAATCTCTTACGCTCCTAGGAGCCAGGTACATCAGTTTACCTGGTGTGACTACTCACCCGACCCTTCCTATTCTACCGTACTGCAGCACAAGATCTAAATCCCTGATTTTTCTAAATCACAGTCTGACGATGACCGGAAAACTCTGCAATTAAAAGGGTTAAAATTGAATTGATGCCATAAATTGAAGCGTCTCGCTTCGGGGGAGTCCTGTCCTTATCGAGTACCTATCAAATAAGTGAAATGTCATCGGGTGCCTTTGCCATGGACACGACGAGGGGGGGGGACACTTTTAGGGGTGATAAAATTTGGAGCTGATAAAGGAAGGAGGAGAGAGAGACAAAGGTGGGGAATGAAGACAGTGTAAGAGGGAGTGGAGAATATGGTGCTAAAGAGGGAAAAGGAGAGTGTGGAGATAAAGATGGGAATATGTGGATCGAGATGATAATAGGGGATAAATAAGTGAGGGGAAATAATATAAATATTATGAAATGAGGGGAATAATATAAATATTATAAAATGAGGGGAAATAATATATATATTATAAAATGAGGGGAAATAATATATATATTATAAAATGAGGGGAAATAATATATATATTATAAAATGAGGGGAAATAATACATTACATATATAAAAACGACAGAAGATTTATGATTGTGGCAAGAATCTTCTCGATTTTCCTTATGTTTTTCTTCACTGAAGCAGGAAGATTAAAAATTAACTCTCCGAAGTTCAATTTTACTTATTATTTGTAAGTAAAATATTTTTATATTGTATATTTTACTTATTATTATATAAACAAAAGTAAACAAACTGATCGAATCTATCAACGCGAAAGAGTCCGGACTTCACCCATCAAAAATCACTGGAGAATACAAACCCGGCTATGCATACGGTAACATCAAAACTTGGGAACCCACAGAGGCCAATCATCAACCAGATACCAACGCCCACGTACTAGCTGGCTGAGCGACTCGACTCGCTGGTGGCACCCTACATACCGAGTGCGCTTAGCCTAAGGTCGCCCAAGGAATTCGTTGACCTGTTGAGAGGATCACGGGCCGCAGGAGTAAGATCCTCGCTAGACGTGGAGTCGCTGTTCACTAATGTGTCCGTGGAGACTATTGGAATGATGATTGACTGAGTGTATCGAGATCCGACTAGCACTCCTCTGGACCATATTAAGAAAACCATATTACCAGAGACCATATTAAGAAAACTGATTGAAGCTTGCACGAAAGAGACACCCTTCTTGGGTGCCTCTGTGGGTTAAGGTCCTGCCTCTGTCCGGCAGGACTTAAGGCACTTAAGTCCTGCCGGACGGACGTCAGGACGAGTGGACGGCATCGCCATGGACTCCCCGCTGGGTGTCTTGTTTGCGATCTTTTACATGGGTACTATTGAACAGAGAGTTCTGGTCGGGTTAGACCTAAAACCCACCATGTCGGCTTTTAGTTATGTCGAAGATATATTTGTACAAGTCCCGGATACCGAACGACTGTTGCAGTTGAAGGTTTCGAGCAAAGCTCAGTTTTAAACTTCACTTAAGAGATGGAGAGTGGGGGTAAGCTCTTAGATGTAGCAGTCATGGAAAGGAACGGCAGCTTTCATCATGTAGTATATACTAAGGAGACAAACATAGGGATGTGCCTTAACGCTGACCCTAACCTGTCCTCTTAAAAAGAATGTCGCTTTTGGCCGTTTGCCCGTATGGCCGAATTTGGACGTAATTTGAAAATTGAAAATAAATTTTGGATTTTTTTTTCAACAACAGTAAGTTAAGGGTCCTCTGATAGGCTAAGTGCTAAGTGATAGGCAGGTAATTCTCATAAAGTTTCAAAACGTTATTTTAAAGTGTCCTCTTATAACCTCTGCGCTTACGCGGACGACTCAAATAGAAAACGGAACAGAACGTCACTTTTGTGAGTCATTTCCTTTCAAATTACGTCCAAATTTAGCCATAGCGCGCATACCAGCCAAAAGTGACGTTATTTTTAAGAGGACGGGTTGGACAGCGACTGCCCGGAGTGTTGTGAACGTCGACCGAGCTCTCACAGCTCTGGGTGGAAGCAGGTGGATGAGGAGTTAGGTAGAATAAGGTAGATTTTGGTTAACAACGGTCTCTCCAATGGTTATGTCAAAGACATAATAAAAAGGAAGGTGGCGAGGTGTGCAACAGGCAACGGAACAACTAATACCGCAATACCCGTACTTCCAATAAAATTGGTCTACAGAAACTTCATCTCCCTAACAAAGCAGAGGAAAATCCCCTGAAAGAAATCATTGAGAGGAACGTTACGCCAACTGACGTCAACCAAATGTTAAAACTAACAATATATTATAAGAGTAGGAAAACCGCCAACCTTCTAATGAATTCTCCCAACACCAACAAAAACTCCTTGAAAGAGACCAACGTTATTTACGCCTTCATGTGCCCACTTGGGGATTGCCCTCAGCCCCAACGAACTCAGTATATAAGACAACAACGTCTCTCTCTAAGCGTAAACAATGCATAAATAACAGTACTCCATTAACTAACATAATCGCCATACTCACAACGAGACGATCACCAGGGATATTTTGACGAGCAACACCGAAATAATTGATTGATACAATGACAATAGAAGATTAAACATCAGTGAAGCGCTGCATATCAAGAAATCTAGACCAGCAATCAATAACCAGCTAACACACAGTTACACTCTATTCATTTCAAGACTCCGGGCTAATGCAGAAGCAGGACCGAATGACCCTGCAACAGGAACAGAAGAAACTAGTAGAACATAAACTGCCAACATTTACTCTTAATTTACTAATCTACCCCATTATATAGAACCCATTAATAACCCATGTATGTCATTCATCCATGTCACCAACCACCTCACCATTAGAGGGTATATTCAGGAGCTAAAACAGAAGAATTGGGAGGTCCGGAGCTAATGTGGAAGAATCATGTTACTATAATTTATATGACTACAGAAGAATTTGTCTGATGTTACTATAATTGATATGACTACAGAAGAATTTGTCTTTGAGAATGTGAGGCGAGACGAAACGCATCACTAGGCGTCAGATAATAAGTAAAAATGATCTTTGGGGAGTTCATTTTTAATCTTTCAGCATTCCGCTTTTACAAAAAATTACTGAAACAAACATTTGTTTGAGCTTTATTAAAGAATAAGGCTTTATTTATTTGAATAATTGAATAAGGATTGCTTTAACAGGCAATCTGAAGTTTCTCAATTTGTTTTAGGATTAACAAATATAAAATTCAGTGATTTACATATGAATAAAGTTTATAAGTATATAATCAACATGTATGTGAAAATATTTTCTACTTTAAGGAAAATACATTAGTAGAGAAAATCCACTATTATTTATATATGACTCAATGAATATGAATATATTGCATATTCTGTCTTTATTATCTTCAGATTTAGGGCTTCTATCCCTCTATTTTCTTAGCATCAGGTGCTTACCTGAGAGAGGAGTTCTCCAAAACTCATTTTCGTAATTTCAAGGTGAAGAAAAGAAGTGAATTACTATAGAATGTATTACACTTATTTATACAATTATATTATTTATATATAGTTAGAAGAATCAGGGACATGTTCACCGTTGGGATTATTGAAGACGCAAACACCCTCTTGGGACAGACATAAGTTAATATTTTGGGGACATAAGTTAAATATTTTGAAGAGGAATAAAAGTTATAAATTCAGTGCACTAACAGCATTGTTTCAAGAGAGTCTCGAGGCACTGTATCAAATCCTCTAGCTTAAGGCGAATCCTGGGTGCCATACGGAAGTGTTTAATGAGCAACATTCTAAGCGAAAGAGGCAAAGGACGAATCAGGAGCGTCATGTCCCAGAAGAAGACGGCCAAGGTGATCACATCGGCACTCACTGAGGCTACGCCATAAGTCCAGAACATTGTAGGTGGTGCAGAAAAATCTTTACTGAAAATATAGTTCCGCAATGGACACACGCTCCATATTGGCGTCACGGCCCCCGCGTCTAAGATGGTGACCAGAGGAGTATCCCCCTTCATCACCACGCTCACGTTGGACATCTTCAGGTCGTTATGAATATAACCCGAACAATGGAGAGACTTCACAATGGTGCATATATCCAGCATACACTTTAGAATGATTCTGCCCTGCGGAAGAGAGTCTTCTGTCATTTCAAACCATGCCTGTAACCTTGACCTTCCGTGGTAGGACATGAGAATAGCGGGATAAAATGGACAAATTCCCAACAACTTAGGGAATCCTTGAAGATGTCGTATACAGTTTAACATTTGTGCCTCACGCAGTACCTGAGTCAGATTGACATTATCATAAAATAACTTCAAGCAGAGCGACTTGGGTTCATCCTTAAGGGTCACCTTGTAGCAACTGCTGAAGGCCCCTGACCCTAAGTAAATATTGTCGTGAGCTTGACACAATAGACTTCTCGATCTAATGAATGGCAATCCCTGATGTTTATACTCTTTGAAAAGCGGGCACACTTTGTCGTACATCTCCCGCTGTGCATCTAAGTCATCCTGGAGCTCCTGCACACTATTAACTAGCGGCGACAATAAATATAATCCCTCAGGTTTCTTGACAGAGGTGTCAGTAGGAACCGTAATCTTAAAATAATGATCATAACGTGTATTCGAGGCACTGTAGCATCCTGGTGGGGAACTTGTTGTGCGGATCATTCCCTCAGCATCTTTACAAACTATTTTCACATTATCACTCTCGGGATAATTATCATCACACTCGGGAGTGCTAGAAACAAACGTGAAACTATTATCCCGTGCTTGCTCCTTGTAACTCTCATTCACGTCACATAGTTTCCAGTCCAGTTCTTCAGCCAAATTCGGGTAAGAATGCCTCGTCTTGTCCATGTCTGTACTCTTATCTCGTAGACCTAGGCGAGAGGAAGGCGACGCTAAGCTGTGAAGGGAAATTCTGAGCTTCATCTTTTATAACCAAATTACGACCCTCCTCACCCTCGCCTCACGTAACAACAGCGTCATACTAAAGAGTTTTGTTTTTATTTTAATAAAAATAGATTGTTTAAAATAATAATGTAACAATCGAAAATGCCCACGCCAAGTAGCATAGATGTTAGGAAGATGTTAGTCTTTCTTTTTCCCGTCTTAAAACTTTAGTGGGCTCAAACTATAGATTGTTTCAAACGTGTCCAACCATCATTGGTGGGATTGGGTGGTTATAAATAAAAGCTGCATCGAAGGCCATTATATATATCCGACCTTTGCTAGAAACAACCACTGGAGCCTACATTTATCATGTTATCCAGTAATCGGTTCCACACATTAACAACCCTATTACCCAACCAGTATTTACCCAGGTCATTCATAAATTTAAACTTGTCCAATTTATACCCATTGTTTCGTGTTCTATTGATACTTTTAAATGCCTTCTGCAGTTACCTTACGTTCTCTGCCTTCTGTAGAGTCTTACGTTCTTGTTCTTATGTTTATAGGACAAGTTGCACGGCAGCTTAGTGGACTAATGATCGCTGGAATACTTGGGATGATGGTTGGACATAAATATGCATGAGTTTGGATGAGTGTAAAGGTGAAAGGCTATCATAACCCCCCTTTAATATCCCTTTTGTTATGGAGCTCTTTGAAAATATATCATTCACTTCTACACCTCAATCATGTTTCCTTTAATTTTTCGCGTTTCTAGTGAATGTAAATTAAGCTTTGTCATGCTCTCTTCATTTGACAGGTTTCTAATCTGCAGGATATTAGAAACTTTGATTAGATTAACTTTGTCATCCTTCGCTGCACGCGTTCTAGTGAATTTATATCCATTCTATAGAATGGTGTAAACTATACTGCATAATCTAAATGGGGCCTAACAAGAGCAAGATATAAGAACATAAGAAGATATAAGATATAAGAACAAAGGCAGAAGGCCTATTGGCTCATACGAGGCAGCTACTATTTATAACCACCCAATCCCACTCATATACATGTCCAACCCACGCTTGAAACAATCGAGGGACCCACCTCCACCACGTTACGCGGTTCCACAAATCAACAACCCTGTTACTGAACCAGTATTTACCCAAGTCTTTCCTAAATCTAAACTTATCCAATTTATACCCATTGTTTCGTGTTCGGTCTTGTGTTGATACTTTTAATACCCTATTAATATCCCCTTTGTTATGTCCATTCATCCACGTGTAAACCTCTATCATGTCACCCCTAATTCTTCACCATTCCAGTGAATGCAACTTAAGAAATAGCTGAAGAAAACAGAGCAACTGGGAGATTGGTGAACCCCGACAGAGGGAGTGCATCTTCTGCCAAACTGTCACAGAAAAGCCATTACTTCACTATCTTCTGGAATGTGAAGCAACCAATGACCTTAGAAGAGCTTTAAGAGTTCCTGAATCATGCAGTGGTCACCCTGAAGCCATCAACACAGTCACTCTCCTGGTCAACAAAGGTGTCCAGCAGCTGTACACCCTCATAAAAACTGTGAAGCAGTATCCTTCCCCGCGATAACAGCTTGACGATTAAATGCAACCTCAGAATACAGAAAAGAATTACTGAAAAAAAATTGTACCACTTACGGGCTATTCATGCCCGTGCCACCTCTTGGGTAGCTTAATCTTCATCAATCAATCTATCAATCAATCGGGTCCCGTCCCTCACGGGAGACATCTCCCGTCACGCAGGGTGCAGTCGCACCTCCACAGATCTCCAGTATCAGCTCTTGATACTGGTAATGGCTCATAAGGGCCACCACTTACGGGCTATTCATGCCCGTGCCACCTTTTGGGTGGCTTAATCTTCATCAATCAAAACAGAAATCACAATTGCGTGATGCATCAAATGTCGTAGCTCAGTCGATTAAGGCAGCGTCTGGGATGCTCTCGGACGCAGGTTCGAATCCTCGTCATGGCCCTTGTGGATTTGTTCATATAGCTGAAGAATAATACCAGGTGTTCTAGAAAATCAGTAGGAGCCGTAATGAGGATGGAATTGAACTTAGACAGAATTTAGGGAAAGAATTTAAGAGAAATGTAGCTTCGGCGATTAGGTTAATGAGAGGCGGGGGAGCAAATTAATTAATCCTCTCACTTCAAATGGTGGGAAGAAATGAACAATGCGTGTTACAGTAAAATAAGAGGGCGTATGAGATCCTTATGTTTTAATGTTATAAAGTATGATGTCTTTCAAGAATTAGTCCATTGCCAAAGACACTCATGTTACAGATAATGAGTCACAATAACGTGGCTGAAGAATGTTGACCAAACTACACACTAAAAGATGAAGAGAAGACGACCATTATCAAGTCGACAATCTACCATTATCAAGTCGACAATCAACTTGATAATGGTCCAGGACGGATCGAAACGTCATCTCTTTATCTTCTAGTGTGTGGTTTGATCAACAAACTCATGTTATTAATATAATATAATAATATTACTATAAAAAATCGATTGGAACAATTTTTTGGAAAATAACGAAAATCACTCTATATATACACACTATATAGAGCACTTGGCCACAAAAGATGACTTGTTAAAAAGTCCAGTGTGATTTGAGGGAAGAGGAGGAGGAGACAGCAGAGTGCAGGCAGGGTATTGGTGGCAGAAGGTGAGGTTGATGGTAACAATAGCGTACCTCACTGCAGCAGATGGTAGCGTGATACCGAGGGTAAAACTCTGGAACGATAACTGCCGGAAGGGCAAAGTTGGAGGCGTGTGGCTGTGAAGAAGTACACGGAGATAAAGAGACAGTGGTGAAGAGGCTCGATATACACACTACAGATTCAACACTAAGTTACTGAAATGTGTGCACGCCACGAGAGGAAATACTTCTATGGAATACAATTCTTCACCGATGGTTTCAGTGTTTTCTATATCAAATTTCTTATGCGGATAAAATACTCAGCACGACAGGTTAATATTTATGTACCCCACTGATACAATCCTAAATGCAAATTCCGTCCTTTAACACAAAGTTAGCAAATAAAGTTCCCGAGAACAACACAGCGGTCTTCGTCCACAGTAAATATTATAACCCCACAACCAGCGTACGAGCCTCAAGTGGTCGCCATGGTATTTTAATCCTTGTTCCTCTATACAAAGCGACTCTGCGAGCCCCCACAGCAAGGAGCCCGCCATGTTAAGGCTGGGTCAAGTCATGCACAGTATCTTGGTCTGGCAGACGCTCCGTGTCAACTATGTAATGCAAGAACACTGTTTTAGAGTTTAGTTTCCTCCCTGCGTCACCTCTTGGTTCCCTCCTTCCCTTTTGGCTTCCTCCCTGTCCATTTATCCTCCATTCCCTCCCTGCTACTCTTGTCTTGCCCAATTACCTCCACAGTGTACCTACCTCGTCCATTCCCCTCCAGATTCCAAACCCTCTCTCTCTTTCTCCCCCTTCACGTGATTTGCCAATTTCTCCCTGTGTTTCTCTGTTTCTCTCATTCTCAGTGACAGATATTCACAGCCACTGAGTAGGCGTCAAAGGATTTGTTGCCATTATAGGAAACCATGTCTCGAGGCAATGTTGGATGTTTAACACAATGATTTACATTCTTTTTAATATTCAAATACATTTGGGTAAAGTGAACATTTAGTGGAGTCTGCTAGACTATCGTTTTCCATGGATGGATGGAGTCACGAAGCAAAAATGTAATAGTATGATAGAATCGTAACCCTACATATGATTCATATTCTCCCATATGATTAAACGACGTAGCTGAATGACGTAATGTGGTGTTGACGTTACTGAGTTCATGTACGTAAACAGTGACGCCCGAGTGCACACCCCGTGGGCACAATATCCTAGAGTGCCGTTGCTTAGACGTTGAATTGGTGTTGCTCTTTGCTATTGTGCCAATTTGTTAGAAAAAAAAAACGGATACTATACATATGACGCAGGAGTTTTTTCCTAATATAGTATAGTACATTTAAGTACATGGGAATGTTTGATAAAACATAAGACCTTAGAATTAGAAGTCCACGATGCAGTTTGCGGCGAAGGGGGAACATTTTTGTTTTATGCCTTTAGTTCTACCTTAATACAGATGACAATAGCTAAGCTTTCTCCTTCCTTTCCACTCCCTCCAGCTTGTATGGCCGGATGTACAATAGTAACGCCATGCTGGAGTGAACAGCGCCATGGATATGTAATGGGAAGGGAGACATTAAGACTGATAATGCAGCTGCATTTCCGGCCAGATGGGACCCAAGTGTTATCTGCTGCTGTTGCTTCCGGAAAACTACACAAACTTATCTCCGTATTTCGTGACGAATGCAATACGAAAACAACCTCAGCAAAATCGCAGAAATATCTCCATCATGACGACTAATGCAAAACACCAGAACACAATCGACTTGAGAATGGTCCAGGACGGACCAAAACGTCGTCGTCCCTTCACCTTCTAGTGTGTGGTCTGGTCAACACCAGAACATTTTTACACTCTACATTTCACACATCCACTTCGATTCCTACATAAATAATATGTATTACTGCAACACCAACATCCCGGCGGTCTACTGACTCTTCCACCACCACGATTACCGCACAGCGCCCCCCATCGCCGTGCTAAATCCATTTTACCTAAGCGTCGAGGGCCGGCCGGCTAAGCCCCATCCCCTACCACTTATTGAGCCTCCGCTTCCCACAGTGACACCCCATAAATCTCCCAAGTAATTAGTCACTGCCGCTCTCCGTGTACATTTTAATTAACGTGGACACAGGCGTCCGTGGGGTAATAATATTTTGGATCTACAAATACGGACATATAGTACTGGCAACGAAATTAATGAGTCATTTCTCTTTATAGATACTGATCAAGTTCTGCACATTTTCTCTCTTGAATTATATTCCCTTATAACTGGGTTATGTTCAATGATAAGCACACTCGACTCATAACCGATTGAACCAGATATCGATTCCCGGGCAGGCCGAGACGTCTGATACCTGGTTGATGGTTGTTGTGTTATAGATTGAGCTACTCGGAACAAGTTCAAAGTAGCACGGGCTATGGTGAGCCCGTGGTGGATTTACCTGTGGTTGATGGGGTTCTGGGAGTTCTTCTACTCCCCAAGCCCGGCCAGAGACTAGGCTTGACGTGTGAGAGTTTGGTCCACCAGGCTGTTGCTTGGAGCGGCCCGCAGGCCCACATACCCACCGCAGCCCGGTTAGTCCGGCACTCCTTGGAGGAAGCAATCTAGTTTCCTCTTGAAGATGTCCGCGGTTGTTCCGGCAATATTTCTTATGCTCGCTGGGCATAAAAATCCCGTTTGCTTTTACACCCGATGCCTCTGTTCACCTAGCAGTAAATGGGGGTAACCCAGGAGTCAGGTGACTGTTGTGGGTTGCATTCTGGAAAGACGTTAGCTGAGGTGGAAACCTCGATAAGTCAAAAAGTTTCCGGTTCCCGGTAACTGACCCAACTACTTGAGCTGGACGATAGAGCAATGGTCTCGCCTTTTGCAGGTTGGCGTTCGATCCCCGACCGTCCAAGTGGTCCGGTACCATTCCTTCCCCCAGTCCCATCCTAAATCCTTATTCTGACCCATTCCAAGTGTTATATAAGTGCTATATCGTAATGGCTTGGTGCTTTCCCCTGATAATTCCGTTCCTCCCTCCTAGCAACTGAAAAAAATGTTATGGTGCTACAACAGTAAATGCCGCTGTGTTACACGTCTGTACTATCAGTACATGCTCCAGAGATGCACTGATAATGCCTCAGCGATAATGCTCCAGAGATACACTGATAATGCCTCAGCGATATGTTGATAATGCTCCAGAGATACACTGATAATGCCTCAGCGATGTGTTGATAATGCTCCAGAGATACACTAATAATGCCTCAGCGATGTGTTGATAATGCTCCAGAGATACACTGATAATGCCTCAGCGATGTGTTGATAATGCTCCAGAGATACACTGATAATGCCTCAGCGATGTGTTGATAATGCTCCAGAGATACACTGATAATGCCTCAGCGATGTGTTGATAATGCTCCAGATACACTGATAATGCCTCAGCGATGTGTTGATAATGCTCCAGAGATACACTGATAATGCCTCAGCGATGTGTTGATAATGCTCCAGAGCTACACTGATAATGCCTCAGCGATGTGTTGATAATGCTCCAGATACACTGATAATGCCCTAGAGATGTGTCGATAATACCCTCGAGATGTAGTGCTGATAATGGCATTAGTTATGACGCTAATGCCCTGAGGATATGCCTGATAAACCGCTTGACCTGATAAACTTGAGTCTGGTAACTTGTGTTTATCGACTGCTCTTCACCCCACACCACCACCTCTCCCGACTCCACTTAACTGCAGCCACGAGAATAAACTCCCTCCTAAAGCTCTCTTTTGCATTCTCTAACGTTCCCTGCTGGCATATTCAGACCCGGGGGGTGGGGGCGGGGGGGAAGGATGCTGCTGTCTTGACCCAAAATTGCACGGTTGTAAACATCGGCCAGCAGGAGAGCACAGCCAAGTATGAAAGGACAATTGTCACGCTGGAATATTTGTTTGTGTGTGTGTGATAAAAGTAACAAGTATCCATCCATAAACTTTTTAAAAAGTTTAATTGCCAATAACGGCACCACTAAAAACCATAATTATTCAAGAGAGAATGCATAAAAGTTAGTACTGAACATTTTTGCAGACTGGACGAAATATCAGGAATGTTTCGTCTGGAGCCGGACGTAAAGCGAACCTTAACACACCCTCGAACAAGGCTGCGAGTCGTCCAGAATCCGGAGCCGGTCCCTCCTTGCTTACTTTATGGGCGGTCGTTTGTGTGTGTGAACTCCAAAGTTAAATCTCGGGAGACGGGCCGGCCAAGTGCGTTATGTTTTACTGCTCCCCGGCGCCCACACTTGCGGGGACGGCCTATGAGATGGATTTTATGATTCGCGGGCGACCTGGTCTTCTTAGACCTCTTACGGGTTCACCATAGCCCCGTGCTACGTGGACACTTCGTTCTGAGTGGCTAAATCTGAAACAACAGCAACCTAGACCTCTTTCAACTTGGGGATAAGTCACGAACCGCTCCCTCCCTCCCTGGCTTGTATGAAATTATGGCAAGAGGTTCGCCGATCAGAAGCGTCGTGTCTTAGGAGCGACGATCAGGTTGGGAAGAAGAGTAAAGGAGCGGGTGGGAGGTATAAGGAGATTTAATGGATGTAGGGAGATTAACTACCAGGAGGGAATGTGGTGTCTGTTCATAATGTTTGTGCTGTGCGTGGCAGCGTGAGTGTGGTGCGTGCCAGCGTGAGTGTGGTGCGTGCCAGCGTGTGCGTGAGTGTACGTGGTCCTTGTACAGCGTGCGTCATCTGGTACCGTTCTGTGGAGACAAAGCCAACGCCTGAGTGAGGAAGAAAGAACTCCCAGTATTCAGAGAACACACAACACTTTAGAAGTGACAGGTAGAAAGACAATATTCACCAAGAAGAAGAAGAAGAGGGAAACGGGACTAATGACTACACCACCAAGGTATTTTATTACTGGCATCTCATTTGCATTCTGAATACACTTTTAAAGCACGCTAGCTCTGCGGCTTTCCTTTACGATTGCTCCCTACGTAATTGAACGCTCGCATCAACGAAGGTAGACTATCATAAAACGTTGATTTCCAATAAATACGAAGCTAACACCAGAAACGAAGACAATGCACTGGATGAGCTAACACAAAACGAATATATACACCGAGACGCGTATATACGATTTCTCTGTTTATATACAGTATAGTTCAGAGTTTTGGTCAGGCTGGTAGGGTTATGGTCACTTGATAACTCTTCCGCCTCTAGTCCCAACAAGGGTATTTGGAAGTTTCAAGTATTTAAAGCGAGGCTTTGTGTACTATTCGGGTTTATCATTCGATATTTCATGGAAATCATGATACCTCAGGAAATATTTTGAGATACTAAATCACTCCGCAACATTAATGCTGATAATGAAAGGTGGAAGTTAATTTTGACCAGACCACACACTAGAAGGTGAAGGGACGACGACGTTTCGGTCCGTCCTGGACCATTCTCAAGTCGATTGTGAATGGTCTCACAATCGACTTGTGAATGGTCCAGGACGGACCAAAACGTCGTCGTCCCTTCACCTTCTAGTGTGTGGTCTGGTCAACATACTTTAGCCACGTTATTGTGACTCATCACCTGCATGTGGAAGGAAATATTATGCGCGGCCAGGAGCTAAGGTTTCTGTAGTTTTCAAAGAGCTCGGAAACAGTATGTTCCTTAACCCCCCCCCCCAACCTACCTTCCCTCTCCACTAAAAATATATATTACTCGGTTGATTATTTTTGTCTGTAATTGAATGACATTCTCATCTTGCATCTGTGTTTCTCCCCCCCCCCCCTGCTCTTCTTTATATGTTTATCTGTCTATATATAAATTTTAATCCATAATATTGAGGGTAATGTGATTTCTTTCACTTGGATCACCAGGGATTGAACTCGGCCCTGCAAAATACACTGTCCCAACCAGAAAAGAATGTTCAAAATAACAATGTGGCTATTTTATGAGTCCTTCCACATTGCTACTGAACGCCTACCATTCAAATGTGTCATGTCTTTTTTATCTAATGTTATTTCCGAGGTTCCGTTATATCAGGTGTATACATGACATATATGACCTTCAACGCTTGCAACAACAACAAAAAAACAGCCTGCATAAGTCCTTGCGGGTTATTCATGCCCGTGCCACCTCTTGGGTGGCTTAATCTTCATCAACCAATCTGCCTAAGTCCAAAAATCCTGGCCCTTGCTGGGCTGAGCCCCCTGGCTCTACTCTCTGCGACGCCCAAACTTCCTCTCCAGACTATACATCCCACTGGAGGGTGGAGGCCTGGTCAAGGACCGGGCCGCGGGGACACTAAAAAGTCCCGAAATCATCTCAAGATAACCTCAAGAAGATAACCACTGTCCCACTCTCCAGACCCCATCCATCCACATCTCTACAGTACCAGCTCCTGGTACTTGTAATGGCTTCACACAGCCTCCACTTACGGGCTATTCATGCCCGTACCTCCTCTGGGGGTACGGATTAGGTACGGGCATGAATAGCCCGTACCTCCTCTGGGCTTAATCTTTATCAATCATAAGTCACATATTTATGAGAAGATCGAACAGGGTATAAATACATATTTTTCCAACCGACAACAAATCTCTTTATTTATTCAGATATCTTTATTATAAAGTAATTATCAGGAGAAAGCGCTAAGCCAGGATGGCTGTACAACTCTTGGAAGGTCTATAATGAGGAGATAAGAGCCCGGATGTGGGTACAGTGAAGTATGTATGTGTAAATATGTGTAAAATATATACAGTGGGTACATATTTTACACATATTACATATATGTACTAAATTAGGCCTAAGATTCCTACGGAAGCTTAGAAAGAACTTGAACCTGTTTCCTTTAAGTTTAACGTCAGTTAAGTTTAACGTCAGGTACAGGTTCACATGAAAGCATGTTCCTACGTCAGGCGTAGAAGCACCGCCCGAAGAGCAAACTATTTGTAAAGATCTATGTGCGCGAATATAAATTAAAAGCAACCATATATAGGGTTGAGATCTCTCTCTCAATATAACAAGAGAGAGCACCAAGCCAATATACCTATATATGACTATATATAGTCATATATAGTTGTCATATAGTTTTTAAACATAACTGTGGTCCGCATAACTGTTGGAAGGCAAAAGCTTTGACAAAGATTCTACCAAGAACAAGGGGGGGGGGGGAGGGGATTTACTTCCAATGTATTGTGTAAAGACACGTTTAGGTTTTCCTTGGGTGTGCTTGTGGCTCAGGAATGTTTGTCAGGCAAGCGTTGTGGCTGATGCGCGCGTGTGCAAGTGTGTGTGTGTGTGTGTGTGTGTGTGTGTGTGTGTGTGTGTGTGTGTGTGTGTGTGTGTGTGTGTGTGTGTGTGTGTGTGTGTGCGTGCGTTGAGGGAAGCATCACTCGCTATATCCGATTAGGAATATTTAGAAAAAATGTAGTTATAACACAATATTAATAATTTGAATAATTTCTAAAGTTACTATTTAATATAGGTAGATTTGTACTGAAATTAGGCAATACTGAGGATTAATCGGTTTATTTTGGTTAAGTGAGGTTGCCAAGTTAATTTCGATTTACAATATACAAAATGCATATCATAAGTGTTGAACAGAATATTCCTATCAATGCATAATAACAAATTACCGAAAAGTTTGACTATTAGGGAAATTTGACTGAAGATACTAACATACAGCCAAGAATGTTACATTAGTGAGACTAAGAAGGTTTTCATTACGAAGTGATTGATTGATAAAGATTAAGCCACCCAAGAAGTGGCACGGGCATGAATAGCCCCGTAAATTACGAAGTCCCACATCCAGACTTATTTAACTGCCTTGTTGGGGGGTAGAGGTACACGAGAGACATCTCCCGTCACGCAGGGTGCAGTCGCACCTCCACAGATCTACAGTATCATCTACTGATACTGGTTATGGCTGAAAAGGGCCACCACTTACGGGCTATTCATGCCCGTGTCACCTCTTGGGTGGCTTAATCTTTATCAATCAATCGGTAGAGGTACACTGCACCGCTCCTGTGCCAGGTAAGTCCACTACGGGCTCACCATAGCCCGTGCTACTTGGAACTTGTTCCGAGTAGCTGAATCTATAACAACAACGGTCGAGGTTCTAGTACGTGACCTCGCTGGCGTCTGCTACTTACCATTCAGTTTCCCTCTCTTTCCCCACACGCACTTCCTGTCCCCTCTCACATCAGTTGCCATGACAACGGACACGCCAACCACACCTACCCATTCAGCGCGTTTTCTACAGGCAATTACATCTCCTAAAAAGGCAACTATCTGGCTCATAACAACATCATTTTAAGAGGAGACCTTTTGCACCACCAGTGTGGTTACTGGCGGCCATCTGAGCTGCATGTTGCATTTCGCTGCTTGACAGTTTTTATCAACAGGTTCGTCGTGTAAAAATATAATTAGATTAATTATGCTTAATTTCAGAATTAGTATATTAAAGTACAATTATTTTTCTCAACTCTCCAGCTTAATAATATGAATGATCACCTATCTTATACATTTTTTCATGGTATAAGTTCCAGCTATTGAGCTTCGTCTTTTAGCTTTCGGTTATCTAGATCAACGCCGAACATTCCTGTGATGTTTCAAACATTTGCAGCTATACGAAGTTAGCCTTTCACTAGCATAATGCATTCGAGATGCTCCATATATTATTTTATGTAGTTTTAGTTATTTTTTTCAAAAGGTTTTCACACATTTGTTGGTATAATTTACATCATTTTATTTCCAAGAATTGTTATGAAAATAAAATCATAATAAAATGTTTCTTCTCGGTTTCTCATATACGTTAATTATTGCAATATCTCATACCATGCACACTTCATAGACGAACATTGTAACTAAAGTATACATGTTCTTTTACTGTAGCAGTCGTACATACTCATATCTTCGTACACTCGCTTATAAATGAAAATAATACATAATTTGGTACGTTACTAAAACGTAAGATAACGTTTATGGCTATCTTACCATAACGTAGATATGGTAAGATAACCCCTTCGTTCATAACGTAGCGGTGTAGAGCTTTGTAAGTGGTTTACACAGTATCTCCGTTGCTTCTCTACCCACAGTCCTCGACTGTGACGCCTTTCTTCACTCTCTCGTCGTTCAGCTCCTTGTTGTTCATCGTCTTCTTGTCGCTCCGTCCTGTGCTGACACCTGACGACTTCTTGGAATTGTTTACAAAGTCCTTCACATGCCTCTTGGTATGCTGTCTCCATACACAGTTTCAAATGTAGATATGATAGAGCCCCAAAGGCTAAGGAGTTTGTACACCATTTGGCTGTCTTTTGAGAGGGCTGGACCAAAGAGTCGAAGCTCAACTTCCGCAATTACTAGATGAGCACAACTAGGTTCGTTTCTATTTTGTCTCAGTATATCCATGTGGATAGTGTCCGGATATGGGTGTGGAGTGGTTTAGTCTAGCCTGGGATTACAGCACCTAGGTCAGTTTAATATTTGTGTGCTGGTCCTCAGGTCCTGGTATTTTTGTATTAACATCTCTATTGCAAAAATTAATTAAAATTTTGCCTAATCTGAGTAACTCAATTAGGTCTTATTAGAGTGAGGATAATGCTGGTATTCCCTGTCACACAGGACAAGATCATAGGTCTAAACTGTACGCTGAAGCACATGTTCTTGTGTCTCACTCATCATCTCTGTTTACTTCCTCTCCTGTTTTAAATCCTGGTTTTTTAGTTTTTAGTTAACTTTTTTAGTTCAACATTACTCTCCTTCCGTCATCGAGTGTTATGTTGTTAGATCCTGGATTATTACTGCTTCACCTCGACTTCCTTTGATAAGTTGAATTTTTCCGTGACCTCTGTGCAGGGTAGGATAGGATCGTGCTATTAGATCGTGGGGCTGACATGAAAAAAAACACAGCACCGCTCCTATGCCATGTAAGTCCACTACGGGCTCACCATAGCCCGTGCTACTTGGAACTTGTTCCGAGTAGCTGAATCTATAACAACAACATGTTTTCAGAGGTGTGCGTGCGTGTATTCTTGAACACTGGTGTGCGCTAGCTTACGTCTGTACGAATCTTAGGTTCTGTACGAATGCAGGTTCTATCATGGAACCTGCAATAATTCAGATGATTCGCAAAACAAAGTTCATTAACACTGATTGAACTTGTTTGAGCTGCTCGCCAAAGTCAATTTACACTTCATTATTAATCTCGAGTCGTGTAACGCGATTACGCAACTACAAACTTTTCACCAGGTTTCAACCTTGATAAAGCAAGAAATCCTGCAATATAAACTCATTAGCGGCAACAATAAACAAAAGAGAATGAAAAACTTAATTCGAGAAACGAGGGTGTGCAAGAGTTGTTCATATTTACCTTAGTTCACCTCAATCCAAAATTTAAGAGCTACATTTTCTTTGGTCTGCGGTATAATTTTTGTTTACGATTTCCAGTGACAGGTAAAGCCAGGATGAACTAAAGAGCTCTGTGAAGCAGCTCGCTGACTTACTGACCTAACTCCAGCAGACGCTTGGGAGACCTGGGAGGAATAGTAAAGTAATGAGGTGGGAAGGAAAGAGATGGAAGGTTAGAAACACCTTCCATCTCTTCACCTTCATCTTTTGGGTGGTACAAAGAAACGCTTTGCGTTTCGGAAGTACTGCCCGAAACGCTTTGGGTAATAGTGGCTTTAGGCATTGTATGTACCAGCTCTATCTATAAATTCAGCAATATTTGTATCACCCCTTGTATGTATGTACTTTACCTGAATAAACATTTGAATTTTGAAATTTGAATTTTGAATAGCTCGATGGAAATCAGGTTAACGAGACAATTAAAACCTAAAACAATGTACAGCAACGTTTTATACGAATGGCACTTCGGACAGTCATGAACTTCCTAGTTTCCTAATTAATTTCCCCTTCTAGGAAGAGGCCTCAAGTCTCCAGAATCCTTTAAAATGTTGCCAAAAACAACAACGTTCGTGATTGTGACGGTCCTGAAAGAGACACGACAATCAGAAACAGTTCGTAACCCAACACCAGACACGCCCAAATTACCAACGCAACTCACGAATGGGAAAACAATGGGGTGAAATGGAGTCATCAGACTGTGTTGATTACAAAGTACGTAGTGTGTATTCTCTCTCTCTCGATGTATTGAAGCTTACTCCCCATCCCCCCCCCTCCCCCAATGGGACCATAACTGACACACCATACCAGATTACTCCCAACCAACAGAGTAGGGTAGAACATGCTCCATGGCCCCATGAAGCAAGGGGAGAACATGCTCCATGGCCCCATGAAGCAAGGGGAGAACATGCTCCATGGCCCCACATAAAACAAGGGTAGAACATGCTCCATGGCCCCACATAAAGCAAGGGTAGAACATGCTCCATGGCCCCACATAAAGGAAGGGGAGAACATGCTCCATGGCCCCACATAAAGGAAGGGTAGAACATGCTCCATGGCCCCACATAAAGGAAGGGGAGAACATGCTCCATGGCCCCACATAAAGGAAGGGGAGAACATGCTCCATGGCCCCACATAAAGGAAGGGTAGAACATGCTCCATGGCCCCACATAAAGGAAGGGGAGAACATGCTCCATGGCCCCACATAAAGGAAGGGGAGAACATGCTCCATGGCCCCACATAAAGCAAGGGTAGAACATGCTACATGGCCCCACATAAAGCATTAGTAGAACATGGTCCATGGCCAAACTAACATTTGGTTATTAAGTTAATACTAATTAAATTTCCAACAATGAAAAATACATAATATGCAAAATAAATTAAAATTGAATGCATGTTCAATAATAAAACAATTAACATGGAAAGCTAAATATATTAAGAACTACCCAACCCTTTATCAGGCACGTTAGCCCCAAGCAGTTATCAGCGACGTAGTTTAGACGTTTTCAGGCATGTAGCCCCCCCAAGACGTTATCAAGCACGTAGCCCCAAGACGTTATCAGGGACTTAGGCAAAATGTTATCAGGCACGAACCTCCAAGGCGTTATCATTCGACTGTAAGGTTATTTACAAACCTAACCTTCTCGTTGTAGAGTTGAAGCACTGAACTGTGGGAAACATATAAGCATTTTCGCTGCTGGTGTTGTTTCTGGGAGGTTTTGATAGGTCTACTACAGTGGATTTGGGATTGATTTGTTCAACACTGGTAGTCGTGGTGGTGATGGAATGGTGAATGGTGTAGTGTGTGTAGTGTGTTGGGGGAAGGGGTGCTACAGAAGGGGTGACGTGTATTTGCTGGGGGAGGGGGGGGAGGAGGAGGGGGGAATATCAGGAGAAAGCGTCAAGCCGTTGCGACTATGTGGGACTTGGAAGGGGTCAGGATAAAGATTTTGGGGTTGGAGAGGATATATTGACCAGACCACACACTAGAAGTTGAAGGGACGACGACGTTTCGGTCCGTCCTGGACCATTCTCAAGTCGATTCTCAAGTTCTCACAATCGACTTGAGAATGGTCCAGGACGGACCGAAACGTCGTCGTCCCTTCAACTTCTAGTGTGTGGTCTGGTCAACATACTTCAGCCACGTTATTGTGACTCATCGCCTTCATATGGAGAGGATATAGTTATGTTTAACTGAATGTATTCTTTCGCATTTCTCCATCATTCTGCATACTCTTCAAGTGTTTTGTCTCCCTTCTCCTATTTCAATTCCACTCCGCTCTTGTTGTCATCTAAAAAAAAAGTATTTTCCCGAATATTAATTTTCCCGACAATAACTTTTTGTTCCTCTGACGTGGAGATACGAGCAGGTTAATAACAAAACATTTCCTATCGTCATTTGAGAGCTTATTTAAGTTAAGGTAAAAATATGTGCAATTTGTGCCAGGGCGACATATGTCCCTTTCCACAACGCATCTATGCATTTTTAGCGACGTGAAATTTGTCTTTTGCAGCCAAAGTGTTTTGTCTGTCGCCACTTTTGTACTGGGAAGCTTCTGTACTGTAGGCGACTAAGTCGAGTGACATAGGGGCTGAAACCTGCCCTAAAAGTACATATAGACAAGTACACACACACACACACACACACACACACACACATGATAAAAGCTTATCGCAAGGGGACAGTGACGATAATGCAAATATAATTAGTCAAACAAGCATTAATGAGGTGCACATTTAACCTGGAATTTTTATTTTAAGTCTTTTTTCTTTCGACGAAGCAAATTAGGCAGGAATGCTCGTCATATTATCCCAGCAGGTCCAGCGTGTGTCGCGCCGCACCAGCCTGTGTTTTGCATATAGATGAGAACGGTGGAAAGTGTGTGTGTGTGTGTGTGTGTGTGTGTGTGTGTGTGTGTGTGTGTGTGTGTGTGTGTGTGTGTGTGTGAGGGAGGTGGAGAGTGAGGGCGATAGCCGGTGTCAGGGGCACTGTCCGCATGTAATGTCATTGGGGAGGTGTGGGGAAAGGAGTGGGAGATAGGGATAGGTGGGGCGGAAACGTGGAAGAGGTATGGAACAGGTATGGGATGTAGGGAGAGTGTGGAAGGTGGATAAAGTTCAGCACTTAGAAATGTGGAGAACCACTACGCAAAAGAGGTAAGCACTAGAAGCGGATAGGAAAAGGGAGGGAAGGGATAAAGAGGGATAACAGGGGGGTGAGAAAGATAAAGTGGAAAAGATATAAGAGAAAGGGAGGAACAGGATCAGGTTGAAGAAATATAAAACATATAAGTACTCGGTGGAGGGAAAGAAAAAGGGATGGGTGCGCATGGGAAATTAAACAAAGGAGCAGAAGAGAAATGGGGAACTGTAGGGAAGAACTGGAGAGTGGGAGGACGGAGGGAGGGTAGAGTGAGAGAGTAAGAGAACAGGAGGAAGATAGAGATAATGGAAGAACAGTAAGAGGAAGGGAAGGTGTCTTAGGCCAGTCAAATCTTTTACTAGGCCATAATTTAATATACATTCTCCATTGCATCTTCTATCTCTAATCTCCTGGCAATTTTCCACCCCATCAACCTCCCATTCTCTCTCTTCATGTGTAAAAGTACCTTTTTCCTCTACATTTCCTAGACGATAATCATTTTACAGAGTGAATGCTTATCATCAATTTCAACCCTGTACTTCCATAAGAGTGTTTACCTTTCATCATCTGGTTCCCATTCCAACTACGCCCCTCCCTCCATCTATACTATCCTCGTTATATCTCCTCCCTCACTAGGCTATCGTCTCTGGGCTCGTGCATCAGACCACGTGGTCTCCTCTCCAGTACATCTTCCCTCACCTCTTTTCCACGTTATGCTCCTCCCCCTCATCCCCTCAGCCCTCTTTGTTGTTGTTTCAGATTCAGCTACTCGGAACTAAAAGTTCCAAGTAGCACGGGCTATGGTGAGCCCGTTGTGGACTTAACCTGGCACAGGAGCGGGGCTGTAACTGCTGCCCCCCCCCCCAAGCCCTCTCCTTCTGTCTCCTTATCATCTTCCCCTTCCTCCTCTTTCGCTGTCTCCTCCTCTCTGCCTTTTCTATCTCAGCCTCCTTCCTCTATCTCTATCTTCTCTAATTCTTTCTTCTCTTTCTGTCTTTGGCTCTACCCAACCCCTTTCCCCTTTCTCTCTAAACACATACACAATCATTCAATATTCCTGAACCTCTCTTTCTAATTTGCTACCTAACTCTCTAACATTAACACCTTAAGCTCCTTAACTGTGTTTACAAACTAACACCCACACAAAAATATTCTTCTCTTAAGACCTTAACCATGTCAAAGTTCATCTTGTTTTGCCAACTTTTGCCTCGAACTGAAAATGTTTGAAGTTCAAAGTGGATTTTCCTCCCAAGATGATGTTATGAAAAAACTTGCAAAAATACCCATAATCTTAACTTCATTTATTGCGATTACGTTTGATTTCCTGCAGGTTCTTTGATATTTTAATTTGCAAAAATAATATATTGCATTATACTTATATCGTGAAAAGTTTCCCGAGTTTGTAATTACAGCATATTAAGTATTATATTTTCTGGAATGAAACGACTTATTTCAGAAATCTGTGATATGTAACATTTGTGTATCCACGTAACGTCCGAACATGACAGCACATGCAAAGTACATGTAATTTGTGCACCCGTTGCAACACTCAACAGCATCACTGAAGACCCTTGTCAACATGAATTGAAATTACTGGCAAATGGCAATACAACGAATTTACCAAATTTTTAATTGAAATGGGCTCGAGCCTCAGCCTTCAAAGTCGAAATTTGGTATCCATAACCCCGTGTACTATAAGCCGTACCTTCCTCTCTAAGGTGTGAAATAACGGATTGAATAATATGCCTTTATGGTCCTGGGAAGGGAATTAGGCATCGCTGTTTACTAGGACAATTCTAACCATACCGCAAAGCGTTGTGCTAGACGACTCGCCTGAACCCTAGGGAACTAGGGAAAAGAGAAAGGAGAAAGAGAGAGAGAGAGAGAGAGAGAGAGAGAGAGAGAGAGAGAAAGGATACTTACGTCTCAGAAATACAGGTTAACTAACTAATCAAACATAACATAACTTTATCTAGCCTATCTGAGCTATACCATAATAAAATTAAACCTATTTTAGCTAACCGACGTCAGCCTAACCTGACGTCTCTTAATTAAATCTAACTTTACCTAACCATACCCACCTCTAACCACACTAACCCTTATTCAATCTTGTTTAACTTAAAATATACAAATCCGACGATAGCGTTTGACGTTACTTGCAGTGAGAAGTGCCAGTGATAACCACTGCCATCACATGAAGTGGTTGGTTCCTCCTCCTGCTTTTTTCAAAATACGATGCCAATCAGAAATATGAGTTGAGCGGAAATCAGGGGTGATTGCACACACATTTTTGGAGTTTTAAATTACGACTTTTTATACCGAAAATATACAAATTAGTGAAAACGGCGATTGGTCAGATTGTGCCCAAATTGACCTCTGTGGTCTTGCTGAAGTGTCTGTTCTTAAGACATGTTCACTGTCTTCTTCTCTGTGGCACGTGCAGTTTGCATAAAGGTTTTCTCATCCAGACAGGTTTACTGAGCTGGGACTGTTTTCCTCGGGATCGCTTACTTCTCTGATGTACTGGTTTCTATTGTCCTTGTATTTTGTTTAGGTTCTGCGCAGCCTTTGAAGAATCCTTTTATGATGCGAGTTTTGCGTCTCCTCCAACCTCCAGGAGCTTTCTTAACATACCTTCGACTGTTACCTTAACATACCTCTTCTTGCATTTACCACTCTTCCCCCTCCCCTTTACCTCAATCACTCTTCCCCCACCCCTCCTCCCCTACGAATGCTAGTAGTATGCCCTCCCTCCCTTCCCTTTCTGCTAAAGGTAGGCACCTTCAGAACAGCCACGAGGGAAGAATGGTTTCATGGAAGCTGAGTAAGCTTCCATTATTGAGACTGCCGTCAGTGTTGTCAGAAGAGAGGGTGATGCTGTCTCTCATAATACGCCTGGAGATGGAGGGGGGGGTAGAGGGAGGCGGAGATGCAGCATCATAACACTCACTGAACGAGAACAATGAGATCTAGGAGAGTATTGGAGAAAGAAAGAAAAGAGGAAAAGGTGGAAGAAAATGTAGGGAAACAAGAGGATGGAAATGAGATTGAGGAAAAGATGGGAAAGGGGGACGGAAGATAGTGAGAGGGGAAGACTGAAAAGAGACGGAATAGGCATAGTAGGAAACTGAAAATAGAGAGACAGTAGGACAATAAAAAGGAAAGTGTTTATATACTCGAAAATCAAGGGGGGAGAGAAAGTGGCACTCAATCGAGGACTTTAGAGCCTCGATTGAGCCTTTAGAACCCTGCGCGAGGGAACACTACCTGACCATAATGAACCGACATCAAGGCTACACAGTATGGAAGTGGTTCACCACTGAGAATACTTCCTGCGTACCTTAAACCCGCAAGGAACCGCTGAGTGTGAACCAAAACCGGCTTCACTTACCTGCTCTTGCTATTGGAATATCATTACTGAAGCAGATGAATATATGAGAGGCGTATACCTTTCAGATACGTATACCTTCCCTGAAAAGTCTTCACAAGCGTGGCGTATGTATGTGTGTGTGTGTGTGTGTGTGTGTGTGTGTGTGTGTGTGTGTGTGTGTGTGTGTGTGTGTGTGTGTATGTGTATTCACCTAGTTGTGCTTGCGGGGGGGTTGACTTCTGCTCTTTCTGCCCGCCTCTCAACTGTCAATCAATCAATTGCTACTAGCTACTAATTCCCCCCCCCCCCCACACACACACCCACACACACACACACACCCACACACACACACACACCCACACACACACACACACCCACACACACACACATACATACACCGAGAAAGCAGCCCGTAACAGCTGTCTAACTCCCAGGTACCTATTTTACTGCTAGGTAACAGGGGCATCAGGGTGAAAGAAACTCTGCCCATTTTGTTTCAGCTATCACCTGGGGATCGAACCTGGACCCTAGGATTACGAGCCCAGAGCGCTGTCCACTCAGCTATCTGGCCCCCATGCGTGCGTGCGCGAGTGTGTAAGCGAGTGCTTTCTTATCAATTCCATTTATTGACATCTCCAAAACCAAAGAAGTTGTTTCTGACACTTCAGACTCCTTTATCTCTAGTTTCCACCTATAACCCCTTGAGAGAGAGGGAGAAATAGAGAGATATTTAATGGGAGACAGAGAGGGGGGGAAGGAGGGAGAGAGAAAGATAGAGAGAGAGAGAGAGAGAGAGAGAGAGAGAGAGAGAGAGAGAGAGAGAGAGAGAGAGAGAGAGAGAGAGAGAGAGAGAGAGAGAGAGAGAGAGAGAGAGAGAGAGAGAGAGAGAGACAGACAGACTCACTAAACAGGTCTTTTATATTCATGGTATATGCATAAAGTTTAAATGCTTCACTTTGGGCTGATGATCTTAAGTTCCACACACACGATGGAACTTCCCCGTGTCTCTTCGCAAGTTCTGCCTACTTTTCTGAACTTTACCCACGATATGCTGCGAGGAATCACTATCACCACTATCACCACGCCCTGGACGGTAAGTGGTCACCAAAATGGCCCTGAGGGAAAACAATCAACAGTGAACGCTGGAGAACCTGCGCTATGAGGATGACTCGCGAGAAAAGGAATAATTATTTTTTTCAGAAACTACCTAAATAGAAAACGGATTGGTGATAATTAGGAAGATAATAGGCGATTCAATAGAATCAATGGTGCTAATATATAGCGAAAATGCAAATCATTCAGCAATGGGCAAGCTGCTATATTGTTGCATTAACGGAAATAACAATATATACGCAAGTGCACATTATTCCTTATTCATGTGTGCAGACAATACTCTGCTTTTGCATATATGCACACACATACATGCACGCATTTGAAAGTTCCCGTACTTTAAACTGCCTGTATACGTGAACCCTGCCCTGAGTAACACCGTCAGGGCTTCATGTTAATTGGTAGTGCCTCTCGGCGTATAATTTTCATATACGCTGAGAGGCACTATACCAAGCCCAGTGACGCAGCGTGTGAGACAGTAGAGATCGCGGTGCTTAAGTCAGACGCTGTCATTTGCGACGAGTGAGGTAAATGAAATCGCAGCGCGAGGCCCAACTGCATCTCTGACGACGGGAGACATCTCCCGTCACGCAGGGTGCAGTCGCACCTCCACAGATCTCCAGTATCATCTATTGATACTGGTAATGGCTCAAAAGGGCCACCACTTACGGGCTATTCATGCCCGTGACACCTCTTGGGTGGCTTAATCTTTTTCAATCAATCATCTGCATCTCTGAACACATGCATAGCCAGAGTGTGCACACAACCATTCCAGTATGTACTCAAGCCCACGTGTAGTCGCCAGCCCAGCCCAATATGTGCTCCAAACTTTAGAGAAGGCGCATGTGAGGAAGGCGGCCGGGGCGTCCCAATATAATCAGAAGCAATACTACGCTGCTGCATCTTTACCGCCGCAAACTTATAATGTCCCGCCGCTTCTTCCACGTCAATATTGTCCCTAAATCTCCAGATTTCCTGGGTCCTAGGGAGGATATTGGGTTCATGACGCATTCAACAATGATCGCGTACTCGCCTAGTTTCTACGCTTGTGGTGGTTGAGCTCCGGCTCTTTGGTCCAACTATATACGCAATATATAATATATATATAAAATACAACATAAAATGCAATATATAATACAATATATATATATATATATTATATTATTTATTTATTTATTTTGTTACGCTAAATTTTTAAATATTTATAAACAAATCCGTTGAGAATTAACATACAACTTTACCCTAAAGGACAAACTTCCACAAAAGCTCCCCCGGGGCGCCCAAAAACCATTTAATGTAACGCTCGGCTTTTAATTTCCCTTGAGACCCGGCCTAAATCCTCGGAACGCTGAAGATTTTAGAAGTTAATAGATGAGAAAATACGGCAAACGCCAGAAGACTTGAAATGATGAGTTGTGTCTTAAGTAACATTGTCCTGCGTGTGTACTTGTCTTGGGTCATTATTTAAGGGGACCATCTACGAGAACAACTACAGCCCAGTTTGAAATAATTACAAATTTAAAGAAATTATAAAGCCTTAAATTTTATTTCTTTTTAATTACAGCTCAATGTGTTGGACAAGAACTATAATGTCAAAGGGCAGCTTAAGGTATATATGGCACAAATATCAGGAAGATATGCAAATGCAGCACAACAGTATACACCTTTCCCCCTCTGGACCGCCGCTGGCAGTGGAAACCCTCAACAGACCGTAACAATACATTTGACTCTAACTCTCTTCAGGATAAGCACACCACGTGGCTGCAGGGCGACTTAGAAGTATAGCCAGAATAGAGTCGGCAACAGCCGTCATCTGAAACTCTCTGGAGCCGAATATGAATGCGTGGTGTACAAATTCTGACAATTGTGTTGTACGCAGTCCCTTCTTATTACGTTTTAAAAGTAACAAACAGACCAACATCAACTCATCTTGAGATATCGACGGAGATTCTCATTCTCAAATGGAAATCTGTTTGGAATGGAAATTTGTTTGGAGAACAAACAAAATCGCACATTTCTAATTATTTTCTATTGTAATCACGTTAAATTTGCGCATTTGTATCTGAAGTATTTAAATATGATACGCGAAGTGTGATGACAATGGTTCAACCTTCATCAATCTTCAGATTGATGAAGGTTGAATCTTATCTTTAAATAAGATGATGAATCTTATCTTTAATGATGATGAATCTTATCTTTAAATAAGATTCAATTTTATCACTTATAGTACCGCTACTGTGGACCCCTGGAGACGCAGCACGGAGGGTGTAGCCAACATGTACATCAACTCCATTCCTCATCTTTATGCGTGCATTACAGTACTTAGATGAACAAAGCCACAAGGGCCGTGATGAGGGTTCGAACCTACGTACGGAGAGCATCCCAGACGCGCCTTAATCCTCTCGGATATATGGTTCGAACCCTCGTCACGGCCCTTGTGGATTTGTTCAGTTGATGCATCACGCTGTTGATGATTTCTGTGTGAAACAGTACTTAGATATTATTGCATAAAATATTAATAATGGCAAAAATGTGATTAAAACATATATTCTTTTAATTTAATTTTTTAACCTGAATAACTGTATTCCTTTTCATGCAAAAAAAGATAGAAATAATGTTTAAAATACATTCATGAATGGATATGAGTTTTTTGTTTTTGTTTACAGCGGTTATGAGGAACATTGTAACGTTACTCATGCATTGTGAGTAAGAGTTGCCTATGGGCCGCAATGCGCTCTTTTGCAAGCAATTTTTATTGTTACGGGGGAGAAAAACGAGAAAAAGCAATTACGTTAGGAAGTTTAACTGTCGCGTTCAGCAGGTTGGCGGTTTATTGTTGGTATTGTGGGGGGGGGGCACGTGCCTGTGTTGTGGGGGTCTACCCACGTGCCTGTGTTGTGGGGGGTCTACGCACGTGCCTGTGTTGTGGGGGGGGGTCTACCCACGTGCCTGTGTTGGGGAGGTCTACCCACGTGCCTGTGTTGTGGGGGTCTACCCACGTGCCTGTGTTGTGGGGGTCTACCCACGTGCCTGTGTTGTGGGGGTGTCTACCCACGTGCCTGTGTTGTGGGGGACCCACACAATAATGCAACAGTCGACACCGCCTAGCCTACAAAACACAACACCACCTCACCAACCTCACCTATTTTCCCAAACTGTGCAGCATTTAGAATAAAAACCAGGCGGCTACTGGTCGCAGGTGAGCGCTGGCTCTGGCAACAAATGCTGCAGCGAACAACCCAAATGTGTTCAATTTTTATGCTAACGATAGTCGATGTATTGGGTTTCTTGCCCCAAACTCCCTTTCACCTTTCCCTCTTGCACAACCCCACTACGCCTACCCCTTCCCCTACTACACTTCCTCCTCCCCTTGTCCCCACTACCCCCTACACTTTCCCTAGCCCCCCACTACGCCTCCAAGAGACCCTCCCCCCCCCCCCCCACTTCGCTTCCAAGAGACCCTCCCCCTCCACTTCTATCACTTTTCATTCCGCTCGGGTCATGGGGTTGGCTTCTGTTCTGTAACTCATTTGCTATCTTCCCCACCTATATTTATTCTCTCGTTAGACCTCCTCTTGCTTTACTGCTCGCTCTCCTTAGTGGCCTACATTATATCTGCCTTCCTGTACGTGTTTGTCTGTCAAATCCAATTAATTCGTCTCGGGGATCCTCCTATCTGTCAGTTTAATATTCCATATATTGAGCAGTCAGAGCCAGGCTGAAATGGTACAGCATATCAGCTACAGCATGTGTAACAGTTCCCTGTATTTTATAGATTATTGCGGGTACGTCGCCAAGACCCGATGGCTACGTCCCCTCACCCCCGCCCCCTTCACCTTCACCCCCTCCATGGACAACACACCTCGCCACTACTCTCAACACTTTCATTGCATTTCCCGACACTATCTTTCCCCGACCCCATGGCTCACCTTCACCTCTTCCTACCCCCCTCCTCACCTCTTTACCTGACATTCTTCCTCCCCCCAACACTTTCAGCTGACACTCTTCCTCCCCCTCACGCTACCTGATACTCTTCCCACCTCATCCTCCAACCCATCCCCTAATTCTTTCTGCTCTCTGTGGATGCCCATCCTCCCATTTGTGATTATGCGTTCCACCTCTCTCTCTCTCTCTCTCTCTCTCTCTCTCTCTCTCTCTCTCTCTCTCTCTCTCTCTCTCTCTCTCTCTCTCTCTCTCAGAGAAGCAACATCTCTCAAAAATGCTCGATATCTGACAGTCGTATTTCACATTTAATACCGCAATATTTTACCACAGATATATATTGCCTGGTCTTTACTTTTTTCCAAACAACCGCAGTCACTCCCTCCTCTACACTCCTCCCTATCTACACATAAACCCTTCCCTTTCAAATTACACTTTCCTTCGCAAAAACACCCACACCTCACATTATTATTATGTAAAACTTCCAGTAATTTTGAACATGTAACATATTTTAAATCTTATATTGTTGATATCTAAACAGTATTGTTAAATGATTGGTAATAATTTCACTGCTGTTGTGATTATCATCACCATTACGATACAATAATGTTAAATTTGTATTCAACTTCTTTATAATCTCTATCACCGCTGTTTCAGTTGAATTCTAGGTTGCATTGCTTGTTGCCATGTCGTGTGGTGTAGTGGTCTTAAGGCGTGTGTTTAGGAGCACCCGGTGCGCGGGTTCGAATCTTTCTCACGGTTCCTACTGATTTTCTCATTGATAAATCACGTTAATGTGATTCCTTTGTGCACTATTTTTATTAATAATAATGATTAAAATATTACTATAATAAAGATAGAAGTTTCTAGTGCATCTCTTGTTATATATTATTTATATATAATATATTATTTATATATTATATTATATATTATTTATATTATATATATATATTATATTATATATTATTTATATATTATATTATATATTATTTATATATTATATTATATATTATTTATATATTATATATATTATATATCTTATTATTTATTATATTATAAATACAGCGCAAAGTTTGTATAATATAAGCCCTACTACGGAGCGATGCTTCCCGGGAAGATGAAAGCCGGAGTGCTAACATTATCATGAAAATATCACAGTGGAGCGCAAAGTGATATATAAATTACTCATCAATATTCATCCCCCGTGACAAACACAACACGAGATGAGTTCATCTATTTCATTGATGTAATTTTTCTTGATTTTCAGAGATTTTCAATTTTAAGATCGAATTCTTATCAATTTTTTTATGGTTTGACTCGAGATTTCCAATCATCTAAGATTTCATATTTGCAAAACTTGCTCCCTAAGAACGTGTATTATTTATGTAAATAAACTTTATGTTCAACATTTATATTTTAAGTTTTAAATAACAAGGCAATCTAAATATTATTTTTTTGATAAATTTTATTTTTTTTAATTGTATGTTGGTCACAACAGCTACCGTATTGACAACTTTGGTCAACGGCCTTATAACGGGGGTCATCACCACCAATCACCTTATAAAAGGGTCATCACCAGCACTCACCTTATAACGGGGGCAATCACCACCACCACTCACCTTATAACGGGGGGTAATCACCACCACCACTCACCTTATAACGGGGATAATCACCACCACCAATCACCTTATAAAGGGGTCATCACCAACACTCGCCTTATAACGGGGGTAATCACCACCACTCATCTTATAACGGGGGTAATCACCACCACTCACCTTATAATAGGGTAATCACCACCATTAACCTTATAACGGGGGTAATCACCACCACTCACCTTATAACGGGGGTAATCACCACCACTCACCTTATAACGGGGGTAATCACCACCACTCACCTTATAATAGGGTAATCACCACCACTCATCTTATAACGGGGGTAATCACCACCACTCACCTTATAACGGGGGTAATCACCACCACTCATCTTATAACGGGGGTAATCACCACCACTCATCTTATAACGGGAGTAATCACCATTACTTACCTTATAACGAGGGTGGCCGAAGCGAGGAAAAAAGAAACTCTTGAGACTTCATACCTGGAACAAAATAAAATATATTATATATTTACATTATATTATATATTTGCACATTTATACAGATCATAAATTAAAAATTTACTGGAGATTATGCATATGTATGCATAATCAACACACCATCACCCCAACCCCAAATATCCACCCCTGCTCATCACCCCCCCACCCTACAACACACCATCACCCCAACCCCAAATATCCACCCCTGCTCATCACCCCCCCACCCTACAACACACCATCACCCCAACCCCAAATATCCACCCCTGCTCATCACCCCCACCCTACAACACACCATCACCCCAACCCCAAATATCCACCCCTGCTCATCACCCCCCCACCCTACAACACACCATCACCCCAACCCCAAATATCCACCCCTGCTCAACACCCCCACCCTACAACACACCAGCACCCCAACCCCAAATATCCACCCCTGCTCATCACCCCCCCACCCTACAACACACCATCACCCCAACCCCAAATATCCACCCCTGCTCATCACCCCCACCCTACAACACACCATCACCCCAACCCCAAATATCCACCCCTGCTCATCACCCCCCCACCCTACAACACACCATCACCCCAACCCCAAATATCCACCCCTGCTCAACACCCCCACCCTACAACACACCAGCACCCTATACACACACACCCCACTCATCTTCCCACCCCTCCCTAACCATACACCTACACCGTCACACCATTTCACGGCCTCACCCCTACATCCCCAGTTGTTGTTGTTGTTAAAGATTTGGTACCTGGAACAAAGTTCCAAGTAGCACGGGCTATGGTGAGCCCGTAGTGCCTTTACATCCCCCAGACCTCCAAACATGCAGGACAAACATTTCATGCACTATCGCCTTTGTGTGTTCGAGGTCACGAAAATATTTTTCTTAAGTAACTTGGGGGGCTTAAATAAGTTTCCCCAGGAACTTTAGTCCACATTAGCATACCCACGTTGTCAAGCCAATTATGCTGATGCATGACCATGATGGGGAATATTGTAAGAGACGGAAGATGACCAAGTTAGTTCGTGAAGAAAGACAGGGAGGGAGAGGGAAATGTAGAGAAACTAAAGAAAAGACAGACAAAAAAAACGAAAGGGGAGTAGGAAAAGGGACGGACAAAGTGACGGAGGGAGGAAGACCTAAGAGAATGAGACACAATAGGAGAGAAAAGATGACGGATTGGAAAGGGAGTAAGAAACAAGTGGATGTTGGAGGAGGTAGAAGAGGAAGAAGGGAAAGAGAAGAGGAGGACAAATTAATGAAAAGGAAAGGAAGGAGAAGAGTATGAAAGAAGTAGGACAGTGGAATATCAGAAGCACAAGGAACAGACAGAACATAGAGAAGTTGGTGTTCAATGGCTTGATTTACCTGGTAGGAACTGAGAGGAACAAAATATATACTCTTGGTTCTATCTATATGAAGAAGATGAAAGTCACTACCACCAGCCCAAGACACTACAACAGTCACTACCACCAGCCCAAGACACTACAACAGTCTCTACTACCAGCCCAAGACACTACAACAGTCACTACCACCAGCCCAAGACACTACAACAGTCGCTACCACCAGCCCAAGACACTACAACAGTCGCTACCACCAGCCCAAGACACTACAACAGTCACTACCACCAGCCCAAGACACTACAACAGTCACTACCACCAGCCCAAGACACTACAACAGTCACTACCACCAGCCCAAGACACTACAACAGTCTCTACCACCAGCCCAAGACACTACAACAGTCACTACCACCAGCCCAAGACACTACAACAGTCACTACCACCAGCCCAAGACACTACAACAGTCACTACCACCAGCCCAAGACACTACAACAGTCTCTACTACCAGCCCAAGACACAACAGTCACTACTACTATTTCTACCAGCACACGCCTCACTATTTTGAGACACGGTTTGCAAACTTAAAAATTATAATACTAATATTTTCAAAGCCAATCAACCCATTTAAAGAAATTCTACACTAAATTTTGCGCCTACTGAACAGTTTATCTCAATAGTAGGAACATAAGAAACAAGGGAACTGTACGAATCTTATTGGCCCATACGAGGTAGCTCCTATTTATATCCACCTACACCCATGTATATGTCTAACCTTCGCTTGAAACAATCCAGTGAAAACACGACTATTATGTTACCCAGTAATTTGATTCATGTATCAATAATCTTATACAACCCAGTATTTACCCAGGTTTCCCTAAACTTAAACTTTATAAGCAACAAAAGCCTCGCCTTGCGCGTGTTTCAATTTTCCTCTAAGCTTCATGCTGTTATTTCTTGTTATAGCCGCTACTTGACCTCAAATAGTCCCCCTCTTGGGTGAAACGATTCTTTTCAGCATCTTTAAGGTTTTGATTGGGTCTTCCAGATTTTTTTTTTTTTTTTTGGGGGGGGGGGGGGGGGAGAGGGCCCTTTCATTGACCGTAAGGTTAAATCTTTTACATATAAATCTCACGACTCTTTCTTAACTTTTGGTTTCTATAATTAGGAGAAGAAAGTTGAGTTCTGGATAAGGTCTGACTAACCCATTGTACAGTATGGCCTCTGGGGTGTTGAACTTAAGTTCCTATGAAATCCAGCATACTGTTGGCCTAGTTGCTCGCCGTAAACACATACCAACACTTAACACTTAAGATCGGCACTGATGGCCTCTTTAAGATCCCTCTGTTAGTTCGTCTTGGCAAGTGGGTCTCGCGACATTTAATGTTCATATTTAACATAACTGAGGGCCAAAGTGCGTTCCTTTGCATCTGTCGGTACAAAAACTCGTCTTCCGCGTCGCTTTATCATTTTGCTAGTATATCTCAACTCCTGTACGACTTGCTTCATATGCTGCATTTGATCCCAACTTTACATCACCAACGAATTTGAAGATTTTTAGTTTTATCCTTTTTTATGTGAATTGTATAGATTATGAAAAGAATGAGGTCAAATCTCCGTTTAGTTCCACTCTTTGTTCTGGAACTTCGTCAGAAGTTTCCTGAAATTCTCGGTATATTACATGTTTGTGAATTTTTTAAGTCTCAACCTCTGTTATCTAAAGTAATATACTCCAATACTCATAACACATGATTTTTTATTTCGTTACCTATGATGGTTTTCCGTTAGGATGATGATAATTAATGCAGGCGATGAGTCACAATAACGTGGCTGAAGTATGTTGCCCAGACCACACACTAGGAAGTGAAGGGAAGACGACGTTTCGGTGCGTCCTGGACCATTCTCAAGTCGATTGCGATCAAGTCACAATCGACTTGAGAATAGTCCAGGAAGGACCGAAACGTCGTCGTCCCTTCACTTCCTAGTGTGTGGTCTGGTCAACATAATAATTAATAATTCGCTTTCTTAGGGAACAAGAAGCCTGTATTCAGACTTGTATCGAGGTTCTCTCCACAGGATGTAACCCCACAACAGCTGCTTAACTCGCGAGTACTTAGTTACTACTAATGGAAATAGAGGCATAGGTGAAAGGAAACGTGCCCAACCGTTTTTTGTCCAACCCGGGATTCCCCGATTGTGAGTCGAGGACGAAGCCAACAGTACAACGGGACGCTGAATGTGGCCGTCTGGGAGTGCAACGGACCAGTCCATAATAAATGTATCCATTAAATTTCGTGACACGATGTCAGTCCACAATGATGCAAGGTGCATGTACATTTCCTGTCGCCTTTCTTGACTATTGACGTGACATTCGCTAGTTTCCAGTCCTCTTGGGTGAAAAGAAGGAGAATGAAGAAGATATGTAGGGGAAGAATGGACAACAGAAGATGACGTGAAGGGGAGGAGGAAGGGAGGACAAGAGAAGAGGAAATGGGTAAAGAGTAGGGAGTTAAATAAGAGTCAGAGGGCCGGACAGACCAGACGAGGAAGACATCAGTGTCTTCAGACACCCGAGAGGGAGCCATCAATATTAATGCTCACTAATAGAAGGCTATTGACTCTGGGAGCAATATTGCCCAATAGGACACGACAGTGGAACAACATTAGTCAGTGTAGTGCTACACGAGGGTAACAAGGAAGTGTGGCCAGGCGTCTTGGCTAATATGTCGAGAGGAAGCGAGTGTCATTGTCTTGAAGGGTGATGTTTGTTGTTGTTTCAGATTTAGCTACTCAGAACGAAGTGTCCGTGTAGCACGGGCTATGGTGAGCTCACAATTGACTTGAGAATGGTCCAGAACGGACCGAAACGTCGTCGTCCCTTCACCTTCTAGTGTGTGGTCTGGTCTACTTTAGCCACGTTATTGTGACTCATCGCCTGCATATGGTGAGTTCGTAATGGGGTGATGATAACTCGCTCCTTATATACTCAAGATGTGCCAAACGTTACGGTCCGACTCACTAATTTAACATTTGTAATCGTTTTCTTTTACTTAACGAAACATTACAATGGTCCACTGGAGAGTTCAAAATCAAGGCAATTAAACAAAGAAAGCTGTTAATATAATCTCTACACTGAACCCTTATCACTCTTTCAATGAATCCTCCAAAATTATAGTACAGTACTATAAGTCAGGTTAGGTGTTTAGATTCTGTTGGCGATTATTTGTATTTACAGTACGTTGGTGAAGCATTGGGGGTTCCAACAGGTCCTAAGCGAAGCACGGTTTGAACGTCATCAGTTGTAAATCTTGTGTAAACCGTTTTTCATTTATAAACAGAGGGCTTGGCGATTAGATTAACGAGCATTTAGCCTTTGTTTACGAGGACGGGCTGTTGTTGATGAGCACAGGCTGGACTCATAATTGATGACATTCAAACTTTTTTCGAACCGTGCTTCCAACACGTCCTCTGCTCGAATTGCACCACCGTAAATGCTTCACCCACGTACTACAAGTAATTGCTAACTAATTGCTAACACAACCGAAACATTTAATCTAACAATCTACGGCTAACTCTACATCAAATTCTAACAAATATTAATAATTTTAGATTTGAGAAAACATCTATTTTTAATCAATAATACGTTAAATTTGATGAATGCGTCTTTGGGGGTCGGCCGCCGCTTGGACGAGCATAGCCATGGGCCAGGTTGGGAGGTGCGACTAGCGTGCGCGTCTCCATGCTCGAATATTCCAATATCCAATATTTTCATGTTTGTAATTTCATGCCATTTTGAAGATCCTTGCGATTGTGTGATAGCACTAGTGGACGAGGTGCTCATGTACCCGAGTATATGGAGAGTGTGCATGAGTGAGCTGATATTGATGAGCATGAGTCTGTACGAGCGTGTACTTTATGTATCTGCTCTCCCATGCGTGTGTGTGTGCGCGTGTGTGTGTGTGTGTGTGTGTAAAACCCGGACTTTTAGGACTACGAACCCCAAGCGCTGTCCACTCAGCCGTTAGGCCCCACAAGATGTTTGAACTTCTGCCCAACTGTTTCCATCTCGGCCAGAAACCGAACCTGGGTCTCTGGATTGCTAGTCGCGAATGCTGACCACTCGGCCGGGTGTGATCGCGACTGGCTAAGTTAACTTGTATGAAACATTCCCTTTCAGACTTTTCTCCCGGAGCGCGCATGTAAACACAGCAACGTCGCTTCATAAAATAAATTAGTAAATAAAGCAGCAGTACGAGCGTACCTGACTGCAGGAACATCAGGTATGACAGTTCACTTAATTACATTTGCCCAGCACCCACCCCCATCCCCACCCCATATTACATTCCCTCCCAACATGTACCAACCTTCCCCCACCCCACCAACACCCACCCACCACTAACCACCCCTTCTCTCTAGTCTCTCCCTCCACCCCCCCCCCAACCCTCCACTTCAAAACAGCCATCCACCCTCACCCCCCCCCCTCTCTCTCTCACTCTCTCTATTCTCTCTCGTGACAATCTCCGTTCCCAAACAGCCTCCACGCCACCTCTCCCTCTCTCTCTCTCTCTTGTCCCTCCCCCCTCCCTCCAAAATAGCAATCTACCCCTCCCACTCTCACCCCTACCGACACTCTCCCCAAACATCACCCGTCTCCCTCTCTCACCCCTCCTGACATGTTATGCAAAACACGCAACTGTCATCAGGTGGGAAAATGGATTACAAAAATTAATATTTGGTCGGATTACATATATTACCCAATTACCCGTTTTCTGTTAAAACACACATTATGTCCAATACTTTCTTGTCAGAAAAAAAATTAATAATTCAACATTTCACTGCAATAAAGCGAAACAAACAAATGTCTCTCCGTGTTAATTATTAAGAGCCTATTGTGCACTGGCGGAAATGTTAGAAATATTAAACATTAATTCCGTATTTTCATTAAAAACAATTACTGTTTATTGACAGTACTGTTATTATGACAGCGAGGGCTCTAGGACAAGTGTTGCTGACAGTGAGGGCTCTATAGCACGTACAGCTGACTGAGAGAGCGCTATAGCACGTGGAGATGATGGCAAGGGCTCTATAGCACGTGTAAATTACAGAAAGCGCGCTATAGCTAGAGCAGCTGACCATCGCTCCGTAGCCCGTAGGTCTGAAAACAAAGTCTCTTTTGCACATACAGCTGACACCGTGTACCGGACAACACGTGCAGCTGACACCGTGTGCCGGACAACACGTGCAGCTGACACCGTGTACCGGACAACACGTGCAGCTGACACCGTGTACCGGACAACACGTGCAGCTGACACCGTGTACCGGACAACACGTGCAGCTGACACCGTGTACCGGACAACACGTGCAGCTGACACCGTGTACCGGACAACACGTGCAGCTGACACCGTGTACTGGACAACACGTGCAGCTGACACCGTGTACTGCACAACAGCTGCTGCTGACACCCAGGTTTGAACAACAGCTGCAGCTGTTGACGGGTAAAATATCCAATTTAATGTTTTTTTTGCAGGGAATTTGTTTGCGAGAACAGATTAGCATTGCAGATTGTAAATGTCCAAAGGCTGGAGCAGCTTGCAGATTCCTGTAATTATGGTCGGAATTGTTGCTCCTATTACATTTATTATTTTAACAAGATTCAACCATCGAGCGTCATTACGAATATCTCTCAATATACTTGTGTGTACAATTAGTATCGTGCATACAATCACCAATTATAACTTATTATCAGTATTATAACCATTCTTATAGTCATTAGTAGTTTTATCGGGGGAACAGTGCAGTTCATGAATTTTTTTAAATCGAAGGATATTTTTCTATGTGTTTATCTAGCGAGGAATTGAAGAAAAAATTAATTTGGCGCTCGTCTGGTGTGATAGGGGTATACAGGGTGAAGCTGACGCCATATTGGTCAGCAGCCGTCAGCGTGGGGTCTGGAGGGGCTTGGGGGAGGGTTTGGGGGTGATGATTTTAGAGAGGGAGAAGTTTGGAGGGGTTGAGGTTGGAGGGTGTTACGTGTGAAGGGAGAGAAGAGAGAGTTTATGGGAATGCCATGATTTTTACATTCATATTAACTGCACTAAAAATACACGATGTATATCATTCAATTCACTGTTGTGCACGGCAGTGCATTAAGACAGTACTTCAAAATTGTCACTCTTTTTCATTTTCCATAAACAATTAAGAATCGCTTTAATCCGATATGTACACAATTGTACACTTTATTATACACATTTCATATTATTAGATTATGGCCGTTCAGGAATGTACTGTACTGTAAACTCACCCTAGTACCTTGATCATCATGCTACATGTAGTGACCTTAATTCCGCGTCTGTGGTCGTCGTGTGAAGGGGTGGGGGGGGGAGTCTGGCACTATCCTCATAACTACTAACATTATTTTATCATCATCATCACCACTCAACTCAGCCACCACCACCACTACACCACCACCCTCATCGCAGGCATGTAGATATGACGATGGCCAATCAAATAGTTGCTAAATGAGGGAGAGAGAGAGAGAGAGAGAGAGAGAGAGAGAGAGAGAGAGAGAGAGAGAGAGAGAGAGAGAGAGAGAGAGAGAGAGAGAGAGAGAGAGAGAGAGGGAGAGAGGGAGAGAGAGAAGGAGAGAGGGAGAGAGGGAGAGAGGGAGAGAGAGAAGGAGAGAGAGAAGGAGAGAGAGAGAGAAGGAGAGAAGGAGAGAGGGAGAGAGAGAAGGAGAGAGAGAAGGAGAAGGAGAGAGAGAAGGAGAGAGAGAAGGAGAGAGAGAGAAGGAGAGAGAGAGAAGGAGAGAGAGAGAAGGAGAGAAGGAGAGAGGGAGAGAGGGAGAGAGGGAGAGAAGGAGAGAGGGAGAGAAGGAGAGAGATAAGGAGAGAGAGAGAAGGAGAGAAGGAGAGAAGGAGAGAGGGAGAGAAGGAGAGAAGGAGAGAGGGAGAGAAGGAGAGAGAGGGGGGGGAGGAGGGAGAGGGGGCAGAAAGACAGAGACAGGAAGACACGGAGACTTAAGAGAAAAAATCAGAAAGAGTGAATAGTGAAACAGAAAGACTGATACAGAGATGTAGGACTCAGACAGAGAGAGGCAGAGAGACAGACTGATACGTCTGAGAAAATGGGACAAAATCGTGAGTGATCTTAGACGAATACTGCAGAAACTTTTCAATAGCTCGGAGAATGATTTCCTGTCATCTGAAATAAGTCAGTCGTTGGAAGGATCTCCTTGATCACCCAGTTTTAAAACCGGACTCCGACTTTTGAGAAGGACTTTCCTAGTAAGAGTTTAACAGTAAATTGGGAAATATTATTTAATTTTTCATCCAATTAAGAATTGCAGTGATACATTGTCAGATTATATATAAATTTTTTAACAGTATTCCTTCTGACGGAGGGAATAGTTAAATAATATTTAAGTATTATAGTTTATAGAACATATTGTTTCGCTGGGAAATCGGAAGATTTTGTAATTATGGGGGTAAAATATTATGGGAGATTTCTAAGCTTTTTTTGTTAGAAAGTTTCAATTAACTTATCTAAACCCACTCTTTACTTTTTAGACTAATAGTACAGTTTAAGTGTAACGTATTTATACAGTGTCAGACAATGGAGCAAAGGCGTATCCAAGTTGACGAAATAAGCCCCGAGATTGACATTTCACGAAGTATTGTCTATCACCCACAAACATTTGGGGGCGTCTCAGGTTTCTGCCAACGTAGTTCCGTGGAACCTCGACGTTCAGATTCGACAACGGAGGAGAGTTAGAAGTCGCAAGCGGATCATGTTGGCCGTAGAGAAAAAATGCGCGACATGTGATGGAAATAAAAGAATGACAAAAATGAGGATTCCTGCTTCACGACAATGCACCTGTCCACAAAGCCAATGTCATTCAGGCCTCTGTTAACGACTGTAGGTTTTGAGTTCAAACACCCTCTGTACAACCCAGATCTGAATTCAATCAACTATTATCCTTTTCCAAGCCTATTGTCCCACTTTCGATGTGGCCACTTATAAGGAGCTTAGGGAAACAGTTGGGTCTATTGAGCAGTTACAAACCTTCAATACTACTCTTATACGAAGTTTGAGAGACATTGAGAACATGTGTATTGAAATCAGATGAAACTACTGAAAAATAAAATATTTGTAGTTTTACTTTTTTATTATATACCTAGTTTGTAAAACTTTTTGAGCCCCCCCCCCCCCCTCCCTCGTGTTTGTCACTGTCGTCTCTCTCCCTCTTCATGACTAACTCGCGATAGCATTTTCTTAAGAAACAAATTGCACGATAGCGATCAAATGGTGCACGATAGCACTCTAATGGTGCACGATAATACCCATCACCTAATGTTGTATGACAGCACCAGACACTTCATGTTGCACAACAGTCGCGAAATTGGGATCACCGGGTAAGTATGGGTTGTCCACAATAGCACTCAGCTAGGAATAATTCAGGCGCGCCTTACAAGAAGTGTAACTGTCCATAGCAGGGAAAGGTAACTCCACCACTGAAATGGAAGGGATCGAGTCGGAAGATGAGGAATAGAGCGATGCCTTCTAACCCGCCGGGGAGGAAGAAGGAGAGGAGCCAGGCTTACGTTTGTGACGTAGAGAAACAGGCGTACCAGAAGCAATGTACTGGGCGACAGCCTGTACAGTCTCAACAGGAGAAGAATGGGAGCGGTCAACATGAAGATTGCTGGGAGGAGGACAACAACCTGGACGGACATGCGGTGTAGAGGGCCAAAAGACAGAGGAAAGGGCCGAGAAGAAGGACTGAGACGAGAAGGGGAAGAGGACACAGGAGACAGGGAAGACTGGGAAGGAAGGGAGAGGGTCTCCCACCTGCCTGGTGGCAGACCCTCTGGTTAAGAACGAAGGTCCAAGGCCTGAAAAACGGTTGCGAAACTGAGAAAGTGGGAGAGGGCGAGGAGACGTGGAATGCAGCACACGAGCATAAGACATGCCAGAGAAAGAGGGATGATGGCGTCTCGCCTCAGGAAAAGATAAATGATTGCTATGTTTCAAATTAGGGTGGCTGCCTTAAATTTGTAGTGCACACAGGCGCGGGAAAAGGTAGGGTGGGCATCACCACAATTGATGCAGTGAGCTTGAGAAGAAGAGCACTCTGCCTTAGAATGACCCGAGTTTCCACACAAGGAGCATAGACACACTGCGCTTGTGCATTTGAAGGGACCATGCCCAAAAGGGGGATGTATTCCTGAAGGGAGCATCTGGCACCAGCAAGAATTACGGAAAATGGAAGGGACCTACTATAGAAAAAGGTATCTTCATTACCCGAAGAGTCTGATGACGACGACCATGCGGGTGTCGAGTGAACGTATCAAACTGGAGGACAGAATGGTCTTGGGCCTCGAGGATATGTTTAATATCCTCGAGGCAGTCTTTCAGTTCCCTATCACCAATCGCAACATGGTGCGGGAGAAAAACTGTGCCAATGCTGGCGTATAGCCGGGCATTTTTGGAGATCCGAACAGGGGTCTCTGCAACGAAGAACAACGAGGCTAAGCGGTCAGCTGCTTCCAGAGAAGAGGCAGCAACGATATGTGCACCAGTACGGGTGGGGTTAAAAATGACAAAGGAATCCACCAAATCAGTTAGGTATTTATGGATGAATAAATCAGGACGTGTAGAATCAACATGACTGAGATCCAAATACTTTGTCCATGTAGCAGGACCAAACGAAGCTTGAAATGTATTAGAACCAGAGGGAATCGTGCACGTGCGGAGGTGACGGCATCGAGCACCCCCAGAAAGAGGGGGGGGGGGGGTAAAAGGTCCAGTTGTTGCAATGAGAGATGGAGCCATTCCAGGTGATGAGGTGGTCATCACTGGGGGGCTTGGGGCTCAACCCTGCCACAGAGGTGGGAGGAGGAACAGAGAGAGGCAGTTGGGAGAGTCAGAAGCAGCTTGGTCTGGGCCCAATGTAGCGGGGGCTACAGAGCCTGGCCTTTCATCACAGTCCAACTCGGGGACCTGGTCGCCCACCCCACGAGCCTGGATAAGAGAAGTCGGTTCAGTTTCCATACAGCTTCAATTCCAAAAGTCTGGGTCTCAGAGCCAAGAGATACTACTCACCAGAGCAGCCAGGGAGGCAGAGCGCTGGCCAGTGCAGGAAGAGGTGCGTTGTCCCCAGCGGTGCACTCCGTTTTTAACAGGGAAGTCCTACTGCCTCGTACATTCTCCCACACTGGTGCAATGACCTCATTCTCTCTTTCACCCCAGCCTGGACACCCAACCATCCTCCAAGGGCAGGCCCTCCAGCGGGGGGTTCTGTTGACCTGAACAAGATCCCTATGGGTGTGCACGTACAACACCCGGAGAGGGAGGGGGCCAAGGCACCCCTCGCCGGCCCCAGGGAGTCGTACCTGACAAGGTGACACTTTGGAGGGTGCGAGGGGGGGGGGGGGGGCAAAATTTTGACATTTTTTAAATATGCATTTTCTTCTAGCTATTATCATCAAAAATGTTAATGTGTCTACCTGAGTCAGTAATTATAATTCGGAGTCACCTATCACTTCCCTCCATTCATACATTCATCCCTCCGTCCCTTCCCATCAACCATTCTTCCATTCACGCCTTCTCTCCTTCCCTTCCCTTACTTCCTGTCCTACTTCCTCCCTATTATAAACATCACAAGGGCCTTACTCTCCGCCTTTTTTAAGCTTTACAAGGACAAAGACAATCATTACGGGGGATTTGCTGGTCGTGTTGTTTACGGTCTGGTGATAAAAGGTCGTACCCGCTGCCACAAATCACTGGTTATAACCACACAGCAAGTAATACATGCGCGGACTTTTACCTTTTGTTTACCTTTCATACTAGAAATATATTAAAGAAATTAAACAAACAATTATGTATATGTGTATATATTTATATACATATTATATAATATATACTTTATATTTACGTTTATGTTGAAGGTTAAGCATTATTTTTATTGAATTTCCGTGGGAAATTTAAGGAAATTTTCCAACCGACCTCTGTTGGAAAATTCCCCGAGGTCGAAAGGGTAACCTGGAGATATGCAAGACGCTCTTCCTCTCTTGACGGACGCAAGCTTCGTAAGTCCTTACGAATCGTTACAAGTCCTCCGACGTTGATTTTTACTTTTAATATTCCTCGAAATATTATCTTAGAGAACACTCTTCTCAATCTCCTATCTCTAGCGGGATTATAGGTATCTATCATCTCTTCCCTCTTTCTTCTTTTCTAGCAGCGTCAGGTTTAGCTCCTTTAGTCTTTTCATATCATCACTCGCAATTCTGAGACGAGCCTCGTCGCAATCTTCTGAATCTTTTCGAGTTTCCTTACACGTTTTTTTTATATTTGGGGCTCCACGATGGGGCGCCATTCTCTAACACTGGTGTGTGTGTGTGTGTGTGTGTGTGTGTGTGTGTGTGTGTGTGTGTGTGTGTGTGTGTGTGTGTGTGTGTGTGTGTGTGTGTGTGTGTGTGTGTACTCGCCTATTTCTGCCTGCAGGATCGAGCTCTAGCTCTTGGACCCAGCTTTTCTGCCAGTTGGTTGTCTAATACAATTTTCCACCTTGTCAATCCCTCTAAGTATTTTTTACGTCTGTATCATGTCTCCCAAGTCCCTCCTCCTTTCTAACGTGGTCAGATTTAGTTCCTTCGGTCTTTCTTTGTACCTTATCCCTTGCAGCTCTGGGACGAGTCTCATTGCAAACTTCTGCACCTTTACGAGCTTCCTTATATTTTTTTAAATGGGGGTTCCACGATGGGGCGGCATCCACGATGTGTGTGTGTGTGTGTGTGTGTGTGTGTGTGTGTGTGTGTGTGTGTATGGGGGGATCATCAATTTCACTAGAGAATCATAGCCTGCTTGGGCAAGATTAATTCCTGGGTGGGAAATGAGTGAAAACCTTCAGATCACGTCCACTACAAGTGGCCTCCGAGCCACTTGCAATATTCATGGCTTGCTATTTATCTATGATAAATTAGATAATGACTAGTCGGCTACTGTTAATCTTACCATTAATCTTAACAAGAGACAATGGGTGATCCACAGAATCGGAAGCAAAAAAAAAAAAAAAGCAAGAGGAATTGGAGCAGAAAATAATTTAAGGACGACAAGAATTATAGTAGTAGTACAGATATATAAACACCTGTTATATTAACAGCAATGTGATTTATAGGAGCTCGTGAATAACATATAACTGTGCTAATTCATATATATTTAACAATAATTTTTTGTTTAATAACTCAGCACGCTCCTAAATACATCCCCGGACCATCCCCTTCAAGACCAGATCTGACGGCTTCCTCGACCATGATCTGAACCCAGGCAAATTCATGGAATGTTTACATGCAATGCTTTATTGTGTCTGCATCGCGTGTGTTCTCCACACCACCAAGCGTCTCGCTGTCGAGTTGTCCCCAGTCAGACCTCACTACGTTGTTAGACCCCGCTACGTTGTCAGACCCCTGTACGTTGTCAGACCCCTGTACGTTGTCAGACCCCGCTACGTTGTCAGAGCTCACTACGTTGTCAGAGCTCACTACGTTGTCAGACCCCGCTACGTTGTCAGAGCTCACTACGTTGTCAGACCCCGCTACGTTGTCAGAGCTCACTACGTTGTCAGACCCCGCTACGTTGTCAGAGCTCACTACGTTGTCAGACCCCGCTACGTTGTCAGACCCCGCTACACTGTCACATCTCACCATAAACATTCCTCCAACATTAACTGAAGGAAGGTGAACTAAGTCCTTCGAACTTCTTGGGAAAAGTTCGAGCTGAAGCCTCACAAACAAGGCCCTTCTCCCTCATCTTATATTCCATGACTCTTGGAGCAGTAACTCCCAGACATGCACACCACAACACTACACACCACCACACCTGATCCACACACACACTACACAACAGCGGGGGGACGCCAGAGTGAGCTTCTCTAGCCATTAATGTTCTCTGGAAACAATTTTCCTGGGCTGAGCTAAGCGATAAATGAAAGTCGTGTGAGCTTTCTCTCCCCCCATAAGTTTAATTAATGTTATACTGTAACGCCAGAGTGCTCTCAGCGGGGGGAGGGGTGATGTGAAGGGGGGATGGGGTAGCAGACACGGGTTGAGCGCAGCAACTTCCCAAGTTACGATTGAACTTAAGATTGCGTCCATTCCGAGAATATTAAGGCCAGCATTACATCGTTCCTGATCACCACCTACAGTATTAAAATAATGCTGATAACAGTACAGTATATCGTAAATTTAATTTTGTAGCTACACTTGAGTAAAATCCACGGAGGCAATCGTCGGGGTGTTATTCATTGTTACGTAGAGTAAACAAACGGTGTGATTGGCTAATAACCTATGTCAGAACAAAGTATCAGCCGAATGGTTTTTAGTCCAGTTGATTTCCAGATGGTAAACTACTATGTTTTGTTACTACTTTATTAACCTATAAACTTTAGATGAATTGCATTTTAAGGCCTGAACTTAGTTAGATATTGACACTGATATTCGCATTTAACATTAAAAATGTTAAATGTTGTGCAAAACAAGGAATCAAAATATAAGCACAGAGAGAATTTGGTTTTAAATAAATGAATGAATGAATGAAGCTATAGACAGCCTAATAACAGGATTTTTTTTTACGTGAGGGCGAGGTATATCTGGACAAAAATATCTAAAACATCCAGGTGTAATTACATCCGCATTGCAGGCGATTCAAATTTTAAACTCAAATTAATTGGAAAATATGACAGGAAATGATCGGCAGAATTTAAAGTTTTCTTCTGCTTTTTAAACAATATTATTAGAGCTAATCAGGGGAAATATCATACCTAATGCTAGAAAACAAAAACTAATAAATAATACTGAAATAAGGAATCGAGAATGATATCAAAATCAGCTTCGAGATAACAGGGATCGTGATTACTGAAAGCAAACAAAGTACCAACAAGTTAATTACTATAATGTAATACGCTACAAGTTTTGGAGATTAATTTGACCCAGACATTTCACCCTACGACAACCAGTATTCTCGTCGTTGGGGGACTGGAAACTTGTACTAAGGCTTATCGAGGTCTTCCCCGTCTCTTAGGTCCACTGTTGACATTCTGCAGGATGCAAACCACAATAATAAGTCTAACTTCTGGGTACCTATTTAACTGCTAGGTAAACAGAGAAATCAGGTGAAAGGAAACGTGCTCAACAGTTTGTTATGCCCGGGAATTGAACCCGGGTCCTCTGATTGTAAGCCAAGGGCGTGTACCAGTGGTTTATGACTAATCGTCAATTATTGTTAACTTCCAAAACCCATTCGCCAAATTTACTCGCCAATATATTTTGTTGATTGTGAGGCATACCGAAGCCTCATGTCAAGTGTATATTGTACAACTCAGAGATATCGAAGGCCAACACGACGCGGCCTACCTGATATACTTCTTTATGGGACGTGGAGTTTGCGTGAAGGTTTTCTCCTCCCGATGGCTGCCCGCGCGGTAATGTTGGGGGACGCGACATTGTGGCGCCACAATGTTTATGATTTAGCAAGACTTGAATGTTGTTGCTGTTGTTGCCAGTTGTTTTAAATGCGACGACGCTACTAGACGTGCATTACGGGCTATTCATGCCCGTGCCACCTCTTGGGTGGCTTAATCTTCATCAATCAATCTAGACGTGTCTTAGAGTTTAGACTTGAGGGTTGAATGTTGTACTGACGGCGTCAGCTGATCCTTGCTGTTGATTGTACCTATGGTTACGTTTTCTATGTATGATTGTACTGGTGGTTTGAGTTACATGAAAAGGTCAGATGTGGCCTAAGTTTTTGGTTGACTGGAAGTATTTAGCTATTACTTTGACTACTAAATATTTTATATGTAGTGAGAGATCTCCGCTCTCTAATTATTTTATAATAAAGTATATGTTTGATATTAAATGGCACTTTGAGGGTGATAAGCACTTTCCTGAAATTAATTCTGGCACTGTGATGTCTGAAACGGTATTGCTTGTTGATCAATACGTTCATTGTGAAGTATTCCACAGTGTGCCGGAACCCACCGGATGGATATGCCCTTAAAAAAAAAAAGGCGATTCTTTTAAAAAAAATATTAATATAGAAACTGTAGGAGAGGACACTATGCTCTTTGAATGTTTAGGTGTAGTATATAATGGCTCGGATCATAGATATGGAGTCGCTACAGACTATGTATTTCCCAATTGCTAGCGTTATTATTATTATTTGAAGACCTTAGTACAAGCATACAATTCTGTCGTGAATGATTCTGGTTGGAGCGCCGCCATTCCTTACTGAGGTGGTAATGTGGAATTCAGACATTACAGGCGAGAGTGCTCATTGTTGTTTACGATGCGAGATCCATCTGTTTATATTGCGGTGGTATTGGAGGTAGCAGTTTTTCATCGTGAAGGCGAAGGTTGAGGCTATGGCTGATTTTGGTGCTGAAAATCTGCATTGCGATCCGGATATCGTTGCCCCTCCCCAACGCAGAAAATATGCGTTGCGAAAATTTGCGATCTGCGTTGAGATCGACCTCGTGGTCGTCCTGGTGGTAGTCTCCGGAGTGGTAGTGGAGGCAGTGAGACTTGCGTCCAGGGCGATAATGGGGTCCAGGCCGTTGGTTAGGTACAGCGCATTGACTTCCTTGACAATGCGACTAGACATTGATTGTCTAGTCCAGCAAGCCTCTCCGCTAGTCGAATAAGACCAGGGATAATGCCTGCACGTGATGCAAGGGGACTGTGAGGGTACCAGTTGGCCCTTAGGTCCCCAGTGTGGAGGCCAGGTGGCTTGTTGGGAGAATCCACTTGTTTGGTAGGACTGGAAAGTCTTCTGGTAGGTTGGTGGGAGCTGAGGTGCTGGGTTTGGTGCCGGTGGCTCCGGCGGCAGAAGTAGAAGGTTTGGCTTTATTGGCTTCAGCCTGGATCCTAATGATTTCCTGTCTGTGAAGGCAGCGGTGGGTAAATGCAGGGTGATCGCCGCTGCAGAGCAGGTAGCAATGGGTTTTTGACTTGCAGATGGAGTAATGATGGTCCTGGGCGCAAAGGCTGCACTTCTGGACAGGGTGCTGACACTTGTTGGTGGGGTGGGAGTAATCATAGCACAGAAAACACTGTTGAAGCTCGTGGACTCGTTCCTTCTTCACTTGGAAGGGTGGAATCTTGATGCCGAAGCAGTTGAGACCATGTGTGGCAGCCTGGTTGGCTGCGGCTAAGGAGGTGAAGAATATCGTCATGGTGGGGCGCTTGTCGACGTCGGTATCGGTGCTGCCCCCAATCGAATATCGATCAATTGGGGGTATTGTATACCCTCCCGGGGTTCAGATTTTCTTCCTTGATGTTGGTAATGATCTCCGTTTGTTCTCGGTCCGTGATCCAGCGGCTGGTCAGGCTGATAAAGACTGTTCAGTCGGCAGTATACTGACGTGGGCAGAGAGAGTAAAGAGGTGGTGCACTTGGGGAAGTGTGCGATCGATTTTTTTTGTTTTTCGAGATCCTGCACATACGAGAAATAGAGCACAATATTCTCCCCTTCTTGACCAAGGTTGATGGGTGTAATGCCGGCGCCTTCTTTTAGGATCTTCAAGACGTCGTTTTGGGTGAAAGTATGGCCGCCCATAGGGCGAGTCCTAACTTTTAGACGTTTGTGGCGCATCATCGTTGTTAAAACCCCCTCACCGGGTCGCAGTGGCGCTGGATATCTTGTTAAGTTACTCAGGCTTGCTGGTGGTGACCAGGTGTATGTCAATGACCAGGATGTGGGTCTGGGAGTTCTTCTACTCCCCAAGCCCGGCCTGGGGCCAAGCCAAGGATCACCCCCCCCCCTCTCCCCCCACCCCATAATTTATCCCATAACCTAGTAAGACACTGTAATCTGATTGCTGGGGATTATCTCTGCCACAATTTATCACTCCATACTGGTTTTAATAAAGACCTATAACAATGAACATATGAGATGCGTTACACTAGAAGCTATTGACAATCTTCAAAATCTCAAACCACATGAATTATATGGCTTAAGAGGCGTGGATTTATCTAGTCTATATAGACTCGCCGATTACTCTCGTTGGCTTCCCCCTAACAAAAACTGATGACTGGTTTTTAATGGCCGTCACGCAAAATATTTATTTGAAAAATAATATTACGTTGCTATGCAGGAATTTAATATGTAATTGGCTACATTACGGAATTCTGATCCGAATTTTTCTATTTGTCAGTTGTTTAATGATTTTTGGCGATTCCGTAATTTAAAGATGAAATGGTTTGATAGTTTTCCTTAATTCTGTGTGTTTGTTCTTGTCTATCTCAATCTCTCTCAATCTTTCGTTCATTGTTTCTGAAGCCATAACGAGTTGACAACGATGCATAGAAGCACAGAGCTGAGATAAAACCATAGGTAAATGATCCAAGCCATAGTAGCGAAAAAGCCTGAAGAACATGTTTAATGCATATGGTTGATTGTTTATGTTATTATAAATAGTTAAAGTAATAATGTTTCGTTCATGCGTGTTTACACAAGCCGGACGGTCCGTCTTCAGGTGAAGGTAGTAGGTGAAGATAACATGTTTATACATTGAACTACAGTGCACGTGAGTCAGTTATTATTATTATTCATTCTTACACCATCAGCATCTTGGGGCTGTGACATCAGACGTTCATATTTTCGATAAGTGGCGGCAACTCATTTGGAACACAGGCTGCAGACCAACACAGTCACTTGTAGTTAGTCTAAGGCGTTTGTTTGGGAGTGCCCAGAGCATAGGTTCGAATCCTTCTCACGACTCCTACTGATTTTCTTCTCAATAATAATAATAATAATACACAGAGAAATCACACTAACGATATATATATATATATATATATATATATATATATATATATATATATATATATATATATATATATATATATATATATATATATATATATATATATATATATCGAGGTGACTCGAATCAGAGAAACTCCCAGCCGCTGATGCTGACCCTTTTTTCAAGTCAGGGTGGTCCAGTAGTTAGCGTTTGTGGCTGGGAGTCTCTTGGTCGCGGGTTCTAGTCACGTTACAGCCCCGCTCCTGTGGCAGGTAAGTCCACTACGGGTCCACCATAGCCCGTGCTACTTGGAACCTTTCGTTCCCAGTAGATGAATCTAAAACAACAACGGGGGTTCGAGTCACCTCTGGGCTCCAGTTGATTTTCTCCACAACAATAATAATGATAATAACCTAACAAGAACAATGTCTTCACGTTAATTAGCACCAAAACATTTCAAGTTTACCCAGAAGTGCGGTAATTAAATTCCTAGACTATAATTAATTTTAATTATAGAGCCTTTGAGCAAGTTTCAAATTTATATTAGTAGTCAAAATTGCCTCAATAAAGAGGAGCCGGTCGTAAATGTATAGATTTGCCTTGAGGGAGCCAGGGGAATATTACACGATCAGAGCTCATAAGGCTGTGGGAGGATCACTCTAACTGCTCCCCTGGGAGGGGGACACCTGGCTCCCCTGGGAGGGGGACACCTGGCTACCCTGGGAGGGGGACACCTGGCTCCCCTGGGAGGGGGACACCTGGCTCCCCTGGGAGGGGGACACCTGGCTCCCCTGGGAGGGGGACACCTGGCTCCCCTGGGAGGGGGACACCTGGCTCCCCTGCGAGGGGGACACCTGGCTCCCCTGGGAGGGGGACACCTGGCTCCCCTGGGAGGGGGACACCTGGCTCCCCTGGGAGGGGGACACCTGGCTCCCCTGGGAGGGGGACACCTGGCTCCCCTGGGAGGGGGACACCTGGCTCCCCTGGGAGGGGGACACCTGGCTCCCCCTTCCCACCGTCTCTCCCACGTGATACCAATGAACCCTTAAGCGATCATTCTGTCTTGGAATATTCCATGATATTAGGAAGCAGTGATTATAAGTGTATTCAAGTTACATTTTTAATAACTTTGTGATCTAATTATGTCCGTATATAAGGCGATTTTTGCTGATGACAATAATTATTTTTATTGTTATATACAATATTTTACTCTATTATGTTTTGTGACATTTGAAATATCTTAAGCAGGAAATATTAATTTGTGCTATATATAACAATTTAAATGTCAAATACAGTAACAAAGGGATCGCTTGAAGATATGAATAAACGTTCAGGATGGTAGAAAAAGCCACAATTGCAGTATCTGGACGACACGTCATAGCTTTACTGTGGTGAGATCCTGCAATGATAACCTTTTTTTAATTCCTTGTCTTTCCCCTGCTCCTAGCTGTCTCATAATGGAGGCTCTGGGACTTATTCAGGCATCAGGTTGAACATCAACAACATGCTTAAGTTTGTTATGGGCTTGATTATTATACCAATAAACATACACACACAAACTCACTCACACACACACACACACACACACACACACACACACACACACACACACACACACACACACACACACACACACACACACACACACACACACACTCACACACTCACACACTCACACACTCACACACTCACACACTCACACACTCACACACTCACACACTCTCTCTCTCTCTCTCTCTCTCTCTCTCTCTCTCTCTCTCTCTCTCTCTCTCTCTCTCTCTCTCTCTCTCTCTCTCTCTTAACCTCAACGTTGTTAAAAGGTTTACAATATGTCCCCTCCAAACACACATCCAGAGAATTATCTTCTAGCAGTTCAAACCCAGACATCTTAAAACACAGCCCTCATAATCCCATATGTTAAGATTTCCACCACTGTCCTAAATAAATCTCTAACATGTCACATTTACCATACAATTTGTTCCAATTTTCCAAGAATAATGCCTTAGGTTAGTAACATTTTTCAAGGCTACATTTAATTACAATTGTCTAAGATAACCACTAATTACCAACTTCTCTTCTAGATAAAATTCCGAGTATGATTGTTTTTTTTTTGGTTTTAATTAACTCGATTTTTGTCTTAAATTTGGCAAGCACTGCTTCACTCCTATATTTATCTGTGAAATTGTTTCCAATTCCAGCCTTCGTGTTATAGGGAAATATTATCCATTTAGTAACAATATCCTTGATACTTGCAGAAAACATATTCCTCTTTCTATGCCTGTCACTGCCATGTCCTATCCATATACCTAACCAATGAAACATCAACTATCAAGATGTTCTTTCCTTGCTTGTCGATTCTCGTAGTAATTCTCTTACTTTTGTCGCTCCCTGTTATCTCATCACTGCACTCATTTGAAAGTTCAGGAAAAAAGAGTTTTCTATCTCGACTCCAACATCAAAAGCTCTCTTGACTGTGCGTTTGTCACGCATCTGTTAACGAATACGAAGGTATCCGCCTTGGTCCCTTTCGCTCGCTTCTTGGTAATATTTTTCACACTCTCGCAAATCCTCTCCTTGACGCACACACTCGTAAACACTTGACTACTCCGAGTTATTCCAAATTTGACCTTAAGGCATCTCGCAGCTCAGACAAGTCCGTAGACACACTTGTAGCTGTGTAGCTTGTAGCCCAAACGAGACACTTCCTTCAATCTACTATTTAACTTAACTACTAAGGGAGCCGGTCGGCCGAGCGGACAGCATGCTGGACTTGTGATCCTGTGGTCCTGGGTTCGATCCCAGGCGCCGGCGAGAAATAATGGGCAGAGTTTCTTTCACCCTATGCCCCTGTTACCTAGCAGTAAAATAGGTACCTGGGTGTTAGTCAGCTGTCATGGGCTGCTTTCTGGAGGTGGAGGCCTGGTCGAGGACCGGGCCGCGGGGACACTAAAGCCCCGAAATCATCTCAAGATAACCTCAAGATACTAGAACTAATCCAGCGCTACCATTCAGTCATAGATTATAAACAAAGATTTAGCATTTGCATTATCAATTATATGAACCACACTCTAGTAGAGATAACAAATAAAAATATATGAATTACAGAGTACAAATCCTTCATATAACACTATCACTACGAATATCCTAACCAATCCATCAGCTTTACCTTTTCTATTTACATAGTGTCATAAATGTAACCTAATCATATGCAGACAGAAGATTCAAAATGATGAATTGAATTCCTCTAAGGAATAATATATCACTCGCGGTGTCAGATCGAAAACTGTTTAGAGTGAAGGAGCCGGATATGTAAATGAGAGCTGGATCATGATGCGAGGACGTTCTTTTAAGTCATTCTCATATATCACCCGGCTTCTCTCTTAATGAGAAATGTGTGAGCCGCACGCTATTTTGCATGAAACACGAGTTGATAGGAAGGCAATTATGAGGAACACATTATTTGAAATTCTCTCTCTCTCTGTCTGTCTGTCTGTCTGTCTGTCTGTCTGTCTGTCTGTCTGTCTGTCTGTCTGTCTGTCTGTCTCTTTCTCTCTCTCTCTCTGTCTCTCTCTCTCTCTCTCTCTCTCTCTCTCTCTCTCTCTCTCTCTCTCTCTCGCTCTCTCGCTCTCTCGCTCTCTCTCTCTCTCTCTCTCTCTCTCTCTCTCTCTCTCTCTCTCTCTCTCTCTCTCGCTCTCTCGCTCTCTCGCTCTCTCGCTCTCGCTCTCTCTCTCTCTCTCTCTCTCTCTCTCTCTCTCTCTCTCTCTCTCTCTCTCTCTCTCTCTCTCTCTCTCTCTCTCTCTCTCTCTCTCTCTCGCTCTCTCGCTCTCTCTCGCTCTCTCTCTCTCTCTCTCTCTCTCTCTCTCTCTCTCTCTCTCTCTCTCTCTCTCTCTCTCTCTCTCTCTCTCTCTCTCTCTCTCTCTCTCTCGCTCTCTCGCTCTCTCGCGCTCTCGCTCTCTCGCTCTCTCTCTCTCTCGCTCTCTCTCTCTCTCTCTCTCTCTCTCTCTCTCTCTCTCTCTCTCTCTCTCTCTCTCTCTCTCTCTCTCTCTCTCTCTCTCTCTCTCTCTCTCTCTCTCTCTCTCTTTCTCTCTCTCCTACAAGCTTAAAACTATAAATTTGTTTCCACACTCACTTCACTACAATCTTTACCAAGCTAAAATATAGTTTCTCTCTACCTATATAAAGTTTAAAGTCAATTAAACCTAAGATAATTTATAAACTAGCTGCTAAGGCTCTAATACTTCAAATTAATACACAAAGTTTCCTCTCTCACATCAGTAGGAGAAAGAATTTTGGCAAAGTGGATTCCATGCATTCTTAAGCGGACTAAGAATTCAATCTTCGTCGAGGTATTTACTTAATCCGTCTCCTTGAAGAAGCATCAGGGCGGATGATAGACAACAGAGCCTGCACACTGATGCTTAGAAACATAAACAAAAAAATCGACCGCAGGAGAGATGGCACAGTGATAGCAGTAGCAGTTTCCCAAAGGAACGATGGTACAATTGGCTACGGGAACACATACAAAGGGAATAGCCCCGCTCCTGTGCCAGGTAAGTTCACTACGGGTTCACCATAGCCCGTGCTACTTGGAACTTTTTGTTCCCAGTAGCTGAATCTATAACAACATACAAAGGATTACAATGGAATTCAAACACCAACAGATCAAAGTAAACTCAAGAATGTTTGTTAAATTATATTTTTAATTGAAGGATAGTCTGAAGGATAGGTGGAGGAAGGAGGATGTGAAGGAAAAGTAAGGGAGTGGGGGATGGTGAGTGTGAATGAGAGTGAGAGGTGGGTGTGTAAGGATGTGAGTGGGGAAGGGGAGTGTGAAATGACGGGGTGTGTAGGGATTTGAGTGAGTAGGGGGGGGGGCGGGGGGGGGAGGGCCTCACCCACAATCGTAGAATGACAACATACAGCATGATCGAGTTGATTGATGCCAACCAACCGTCTTTCGGCCTTTGGCCAGACAGAACATATAGGCAAGAAAACTGAGAAATGCTTCACCTCTCATATAATTTCCCTGGAAAAGCACAACTGAAGCGACAACAATTTTGATAACAAGAACAGTTTGTTAAATCTGTTCTTCCTCTAACCTGTCAGAATCTTCCTAACTAATCTCTAACACCAGAATCTTCCTCTAACCTGTCAGAATCTTCCTAACTAATCTCTAACACCAGAATCTTCCTCTAACCTGTCAGAATCTTCCTAACTAATCTCTAACACCAGAATCTTCCTCTAACCTGTCAGAATCTTCCTAACTAATCTCTAACACCAGAATCTTCCTCTAACCTGTCAGAATCTTCCTAACTAATCTCTAACACCAGAATCTTCCTCTAACCTGTCAGAATCTTCCTAACTAATCTCTAACACCAGAATCTTCCTATAACCTGTCAGAATCTTCCTAACTAATCTCTAACACCAGACTCTTCCTATAACCTGTCAGAATCTTCCTAACTAATCTCTAACACCAGAATCTTCCTCTAACCTGTCAGAATCTTCCTAACTAATCTCTAACACCAGAATCTTCCTCTAACCTGTCAGAATCTTCCTAACTAATCTCTAACACCAGAATCTTCCTCTAACCTGTCAGACCTATACAGCGCAAGGGAGTATGAGAAGAAAATGAAATATAGCATTTTAATTCGCCATTTAGTTAAATTTATTAACATAACATTTAAGATGCCTAATACATAAGTTTAGTATACTAAATTGGTTTGACTCCATGTTCATATATATTTTAAATGTTCCATGTGACCAAAAGGAATTCTTAGGAAACAATCTTTTTCAATCCTTCTGAAAAATTGGGATAATCTGCTAAGAAGGATCGATTAATATCGAGTGATCAGGCTAATGAAGTCACCTATTTCCTATTTTGGTTATTTGATGACGACCATGGAGACAGATCAGTTGTAATGTAACGTAATTTATGATCGGGTATAGTCAACCGTCAATCTTTCCCGTGTCTGTGCACAGCGTTATTGGTTATTGGGCAAACACTGGAATCACAAGAAGGACTTTCAAATAGGAAATAAAAAGGTTAATGGTGAGGAGAGAGAGAGAGAGAGAGAGAGAGAGAGAGAGAGAGAGAGAGAGAGAGAGAGAGAGAGAGAGAGAGAGAGAGAGAGAGAGAGAGAGAGAGAGAGAGAGATAGAGCAACAGCAGTTGTAGAGCAAGAGTGCATTATATACAGGGTTATGGCTCTGTATAAATCACGACGCACGAGATAACCTGCTGAGAGAGAGAGAGAGAGAGAGAGAGAAATTTATGGCAGTGTGGGGGTAAGGAGGACTGAAAGTTACGAGCGTCAGAGGGAGGTAGCCCCCACCGAAGATACACACGATGCCAATGAATAAATCGCTCTAGTGTAGGGGCATTTCATTCGCTGGGGAGGGAGGATAAGGCACCTCGTGGAATGGCTAGAGATGGCGTCGAGATGAAGGTGTGCACGCAGGCATGAGCCTTGTTTGATAAATCAGATTAGTATGCAAATTGATGTTCTGCGGAGCTGTGAATGATGCTCTGCTGAAAACTAGCCGCTTTGTCTTGCAAAGCAAGTTAACGCCAACGTATGTTTATTCATTTAACAGTTATGTTAAGATATATATATATATATATATATATATAGCCCAGGCTAACATACTTCTTAAGGTGTGCACCAACTTTTGGCAACCCACTTCTAAATCAATATGATGAGCTCCTCAGGTCAATATTCAGGAAGGCGCTCAACCTAGATTTAGATGACAGTCAGTGGGACCAAGCAACACTACCAGTGAGATTTGGAGGGATAGGCATACGAAAGGCAACTGAGGTAGCACTTCCAGCATTCTTATCCTCATGTACAGCAGCCAACGAATTGGTAGGGCAGATCCTACCAGAGCGTATGAGAGAGACAGCGGGAACTGATGATCAAACGTTCATCGAAGCAGCCAGACAATGGGACACCATTGCACACCCTCAACCCCGACCACAAGTCCCAAAAGACCACAAGCAGGCCCACTGGGATAGCCCCATAATGGAAAAGACTGTCACAGCAATGATTGACAACGCTGATGCTGAAAACAAAGCCCGCCTCCTAGCGGTAACAGCACCCCACGCCGGGGATTTCTTATTTGCTGTGCCCAATGCAGCCCTGGGAACTCGCCTCAGTCATGACGCTCTCCGCATTGGAGTTGCCCTTCGCCTTGCCGCCCCCATCCTCACCGAACATAGGTGCATCTGCGGAACTGCGATGGCAGACCAATATGGTCGTCATGGTCTGGTATGTCGTAAATCACAGGGTAAAATTGCAAGACATGAAGAAGTCAACGACATCATCAAGAGGAGCCTCGCCACAGCCCGCTGCCCGGCACAAAGAGAACCACACTTATCCAGACCTAACGACCCTCAGAAGCGCCCTGATGGGGTCACCTTGCTACCTTGGAAGGATGGTAAGCAAGTGGTATGGGACTACACGTGCGCTGCCACACTGGCCAGTACCTACCTCCACTACAGCACACGTGAAAGCGGTGGTGCTGCTTCTTTCAGGGAATCGCAGAAAATTATTAAATATAGAGGTCTAGCACACTGCTACAGCTTTGTTCCGATCGGCTCGGAGACCCTCGGTTCGTGGGGAAAATGTGCATTGAAGTTCCTGAAGGAATTGGGGGACAAATTGATCAGCGCTACAAAAGACCAGAGAGCAAAAAGTTTCTTGTTCCAGCGCCTCAGTGTTGCAATTCAGAGGGGAAATGCCTGTTGCGTCTTGGGCACTAGTCCAACTTCAGAGGAATTCGAAGAAGTGTTTGACTTGCAACAATGATCGAACCCGTCTGTGACATTCATCAATGTTTCCCATTGTTGTGTTTTTCAAGAGATCCATAACCTTTAAGCACCTTTTTGCATTATTATTTTTGTATCAACCCATGTATATCTTGTAACCATCAAATGCATAATAAAGTACAAAAAATAAAAAAGGAAGGGGGTGGTAGGAAAAAAGCACACAGAAACTGTATTGGAGGGGATCTAAACATTCCCTCTAATGCGTTATGCGTGGTTTCCTCCGAGGCTATGGGTCCCCCTTCTTCCAGCTAGAGGTGGTACTCCCTTCCATATTTTTATATATATATATATATATATATATATATATATATATATATATATATATATATATATATATATATATATATATATGACAATGTCAGACCACGGAGGAAAATGAAACAGGAATTTCCTTAAGTACTTTCGTATATTAAATACATCTTCAGAAGGAATCATTCCTTCTGAAGATGTATTTAATATACGAAAGTACTTAAGGAAATTCCTGTTTCATTTTCCTCCGTGGTCTGACATTGTCACATTCTTAATCACGTGTTTATTTTCGTGATATACACACACATATATATATATATATATATATATATATATATATATATATATATATATATATATATATATATATATATATATATATATATATATTGTGACGATAATCTCCTTCAAGAGATTGAGCCTGCTCTTCCCTCCAAAATTACGTCTTCACAATTATATAAAAAGACTATGGAAGAAATGTCCAACAACGACAACAACACCAGCACCAGCAAGGCTTGCCAGGGTGAGCAGAAACGTATGCAACCAGCCACCTGTTCGAACTCCAACCACCAAACTACCCGTTGATCGCTACGACTCCGCTGATTGGTCGCCGGTCTGGCTGCACCTGCACTCGCCCCCAATACTACCTGATGTCTGGGGCCACCCCAACATCAGTCCTCAGAATGTTCCGTGCTTTCGTAGCCAGCACTCCTCCCAGCTAGACGTTAGCGTGTACTGAGAGAGGTGGTGGCTTTAAGCCAATATTCCAGCACCTCCCACTTAACTTTTGTGTTGCACTTCTTGTTATTTTGCCTTAACGTAACTTTTCATTTTGTCATTTAAGTATTCTTATTATTTTGATTCATTGATTTTATTATAAGAATTTGTTTGTGCATTATTTTCATGTTTTGATTTATTTAACGTAATTAAAATTTCATTGTTAAAGTTTACTTGTGTTTTGTGTGTCTTCTCCTTACCTTACCACAGACGAAGTTCCAGTTTTCTATTTTTTTTTTATAACTATGTGACGAGGCCATACCCCTAGCCTTAAACAGCCGAACACCAACGCGTTACCGTCACAAGTTATATGGGGGCCTGTCCTAGGAGCTTCACTCAGGTACTGGTGCCAAGTGGTAATTTATGGTAAGCGTATTTAACTCTGTTAACGTAGCTTTACTATTTTTCATTCAATTTCATTTTTTATAAGGTGCGGTGTATTGTGCATTACGAGAGTAACATATAGTGAAGGTGAGACAACTTTGGATTACGTGGTGACTGTAGGCCGCAGTCATACTCTTAATTGGTCATCTCTCCCTCCTTGTTATTACTCGTATTTACCATCTATGTCCCTTGAATATTTCTCATTCTGACAGATCATCATATTGGTACCCTGGTACTGTGGTCTGCCCCGGGTCAAGAGTACCCAATCTTCTGCAATCTGACTGTAGGAGGACAAAGAGGGCCATAGTTCCTCTAGCTCGAACTTTAGTTGCTGAGTTGGGACCTCAGCAGCAGTTCTCGTCACAAGTTGACACCTCGCACCCCTACACGTCAGTCAGAGATGATGATACATACAACGGTAGGGAATTAGCTTATTTTTTCAGAGCACAAAAGTTCGCTAATTCTGTAAGTATCATATTAAATTCAGTAGGAAAAACTTGCTTTATGTCCTATAGAGACTTGGCAAGGTATGCCTACATCCTTGGACTACCAATTTTACTTTTGAAGCATTTAACTGTTTCATTTGTTTTCGAAACTTTGTTTCATTTGTTAGTAGGATTTTCTTGCCCTTATTCTCTTACATGAGTACCGGGTACAAGATTTCCTGCGCCCTTGATTTAATTTAATCATTTAATATCTTTCACTTAACGTTAATTGTTAAAGATCACACAGGATAGGTGCCAGTTGCCACGTTGTCCTGTTTCTGACATTTCATTATTGAACATTCGTGTACCTTTATTTGCTAATTTCACCATGTTTCGTCTCCAAACTTTCCGTGCAAATCCAGCAGGTGAAATAGGGACTTTGAGTCGTGCCAAGAGGACTGAACTACAAACTCTTGCACATGAGTATCAACTAGAAGTTCCCTACCAAGCCAACAAAAATGACCTACACAACCTGTTGCTGGATTACTATTTAGAGCAAGGTAAGATAGACTCTGAAACTCATGAAACTTACTATATTGCAGATAAAACTGATTTGGCAACGCTGAAACTCAAACTAGAGCTGGCCAAGATTGAACGTGAGCAGCAAAGGGAAGCCCTCGAACAACAAGAACGAGCAGCTGCCATACGAAGAGAAGAACAAGAACGCGGACTCGCCCTCCAGGAACGTGAGGTTGCCCTACTCCAGGAGCGGGAACGAGTACAGCTTGAAACACTCCAGGAGCGGGAACGAGTACAGCTTGAAACCAAACGACGAGAGTTGGAGATGCAACGCGAACATGACAAACAACAAGCGACTCTGGCTCTAGAGTGTCGTCAACGTGAAATCGCCTTGGAAACTTCACACTTCACTCAACGCCAACAAGCTACTGCCAATCTTCCCGTCAGTTTTAATATATCACATGCAAGTAAGTTAATGCCATCCTTTGTAGAAGCAGAAGTTGATGTGTTCTTTACCACCTTTGAAACCCTTGCTAATCAACTCAGTTGGCCTGTCGACCAATGGGCCACACTTCTCAGAGTCCATCTTACAGGTAGAGCTGCAGTCACACTCAGTACTTTGGCGTCTGAGAATGACTACTACACTCTGAAACAAGCAGTGTTGGACGCCTACCTCCTCTCTACTGAAAGTTATAGAAGGAAATTCCGTGACCACCTGAAGGCAAGTACCACTACCTTCCTCGAGTTTGCTAACACGAAACGGAGGTATTTCATGAAATGGCTGGAAGCAGCACATGTCTCTACTTTTACAGAACTCGTCAACCTGATGCTTGTTGAAGAATTCTTGAGACGTGTGCCGCCTCCTGTCCGCCTCTACTTAGCAGATAAAGAAGAAACCGACTACCTGAAGTGTGCTAAGTCGGCTGACACTTACAGCCTCATCCACCGGCTGACACCTGAACCATCCTCCAGTAAGAAGTCGTGGTACAGTTACGAGAAGGTGAGCCCCGATCAAGCTGGTTCACAACTGTACTGCAAGTATTGTAGACTCTATGGACATACCATAGACAAGTGTGGTAAGTCTCAATACAAGGGAACCACTGACCAACAACGACCCAAACCAACTCCTCCTAAGTCCGGTAAGCCTGTGATGAATGTTGGTGTTGATGTTAATGATCTTTCTCTTTTCAGTAACCACCTGTATACTGGAACTGTCTCTGCCAACGGTTCAAATCCGGAGGGACGTTTCAAATTGAAGATCTTGAGGGACACAGCGGCTCTACAATCGATCATCTTGAAGTCGGCTGTGCCCAACATAGTCTACACCGGGGAAACAGTCTTCATCACTGACCTCACTGCTACCACTCCATACCCTCTCGCCAGAGTCCACCTGGATTGTCCCTACGTGAACGGGGAAGTCCAAGTCGCCGTCAGGGAAAAGCCTTTTCCCATGCCTGGAGTGCAACTTCTCCTAGGCAACGACTTGGCAGAAGACCTGCAACCGACCAACCTGATCGTCATGGACAAACCCCAGGTGTGTAACTCTGTGCCAATAGATCCTATTCTTGAGTATGTTCCAGCAGAGGTTCAAGAGAGTGATGAAGTTTCTCCTCCGGTTCTCGTGACCACCCGTGCACAAGCCGCACGTCCACAGCCAGCTGACTCTACTGCCACCGCTGTCCCTCAAGACCCTCAGAAACTACCCCCGCATCTGACCAAGTTGGAGTTCCGTAAGTTGCAGAGGGAAGATCTTACTTTAACACCATTGTTTTTCCAGGCTGAGACTCAACCCGACAGTATTCCTGGGTTCTTCCTAGAGAACGACTTGCTCTACCGCAGATATAGACCCAGTAAACTGAAGGAGGAGGACGATTGGGCCAACACCGAACAACTTGTGATTCCCACCAGCCTGCGGCCCACTATTCTACACCTGGCCCACGGAGCATTCTCCCACTACGGCTTCAACAAGACTTACCATGGAATTCGTCAAGACTACTACTGGCCAGGTATGGTAAATAACGTCAAACAGTACGTAAAACAGTGTCATACATGTCAGATGGCAGGCAAACCGAACGTCTCCATTCCCAGAGCACCACTGATTCCCATACAGGTGCCTGCGGAACCTTTCCACAGACTCATAATAGACTGTGTTGGTCCTTTACCTCGGACCAGTTCAGGTAACGCCTACATCCTAACCATCCTGTGTCCTACCACCAGATTTCCCATAGCAGTTCCAGTGAAGAACATCACGGCTGCTACGGTTATCAAACATCTATTGAAGATCTTCACTCAATACGGATTTCCCAGGGAGATTCAAAGTGACTGTGGCACCAACTTCACCAGTGATCTCTTCAAAAGGACACTGGAGGAGTTCAACATCAAACAGGTATTGTCCAGCCCCTATCATCCTGCTTCACAGGGTTCTCTTGAACGTAGTCATCAGACCATCAAAGCACTCTTGAAAAAGTTTTGTAGTGAAACCTCAAAGGATTGGGATAAGCAGATTGACCTAATAATGTGTATTTTCAGAAGTCTCCCCAATGAGTCCCTAGGAGTATCTCCTTATGAGATGCTCTACGGCCGTAAGTGCCGTACTCCCCTTAAGGCTTTCAAAGACTCTCTCAGAGATGCCACCTTCAGTGAGCATCAGAATGTGCCCCAGTTTCTTCAAAACCTTCAACACATTCTAGAGAGAGTCCACCGCTTTGCTCATGATAATCTATTGAAAGCCCAGGTGAGAATGAAGACTCATTACGACCAGACCAGCAAAGTAAGAAAATTCAAGCCGGGAGACTTCGTCCTTGCTTATTTCCCTATCCCAGGTTCACCTTTACAAAACAGATTTTCAGGACCCTACTGCGTCAAAGAGTGCAGGAATAATAATAATTATGTGATAGAGACTCCAGATAGGCGGCGGAAGACCCAGCTGTGCCACGTCAACCTCCTGAAGCAATATAATGGTACTCCTCCCACTGTCTTGACTAATTATTCCACATTCACAGAACCCTACATCCACAGTGAGACCTTCCCAGCTTCTCCTCCCGAAAGCACTGACAAGGAGTCAGCGCTTTCTAATTCCGAAATCCTTAATGATCTTCCCAAATACTTTCAGGATAATCATAGTGCACCTCTCGTCAAGATCTTCAGAGAACATCAAGAGTTGTTCAGAGATGATCCCCAGGAGTGTAATGTTACCCAGCACGACATCCAACTGCTCCCCGACACCCGGCCGATTCGTCAACCCTTCTACCGAATCAGCCCGAGCAAGAAGGAAGTCATGCGTGCTGAGGTGCAATACCTCTTGGATCATGGACTGGCTACACCTTGTGAGTCCCCCTGGGCCTCACCTTGTATCTTGGTGCCCAAACCCCAAGGTAAGGTGCGGTTGTGCACTGACTATCGAAAACTGAACTCTGTCACTGTCAAGGATGCTTACCCCTTGCCAAGGATAGATGACATCCTTGATGCCATTGGTAGTGCCCAGTACTTGTCCCAAGTGGACTTGCTTAAGGGGTACTATCAAGTGTGTCTAACGGAGCGCGCTAAAGAGATATCTGCCTTCATCACTCCTTTTGGACTTTTCAGATATGAACGCCTTCCTTTCGGACTATGTAATGCCCCGGCCACCTTTCAAAGAGCTGTCAACCGTGTCATCCAGGGCTTGGATAACACATACGCCTACCTGGACGATATCGTCGTAGCCTCCAACTCCTGGAGTGAACATCTGCTCCAGCTGCGACGTCTGTTCTCCAAGCTCCTGACAGCCGGCCTCACCATCAACCTGGGCAAGTCCACTTTCGCGAAAGGTAAAGTGCGTTATCTGGGTCATGTTATTGGGAGTGGCAGCATAGCTCCGTTAGACTCACACACTCAAGCCATCCTACAGTATCCACAGCCTACCACCAGGAAGCAGCTCCTGCGCTTCCTTGGTCTTGCCTCTTACTACCGTAGGTTTGTGAGGAATTTCAGTACAGTCGCCACACCTCTAATTCTATTAACCAGTCCCAAGCAACGGTATAATTGGACCATGCAGCAAACCGTTGCTTTCGAACAACTCAAATTCCTCCTCTGTTCTAACCCCATTCTCGCCTCTCCAGATATCACCAAGCCTTTCGTCCTTCATGTCGACGCCAGTGGTACCGGCGTTGGTGGTGTCCTGATGCAACTACGAGGCGAGGAGGTTCTACCTGTCAGCTACTACAGCTACAAACTGAAACCACACCAGAGGAACTACAGCACTATTGAAAAGGAGCTACTATCCATCGTCCTGAACCTCCAACACTTCGCTCCGTACCTACAAGGCGCCAGGTCTACCACCATCTTCTCAGACCACAACCCTCTCCGCTTCCTACATCAAGCCCAATTCACCAACCAGCGTCTTCTACGATGGGCTCTGTATTTACAAGACTTCAACCTGGAGATCCGCTATATCAAGGGTTCTGACAACACCATAGCCGATGCCCTCTCCAGAGTTTATGAAGTAGAAGCAACTCCATCTATTACTCCACCACATAACGACGTACTTCTTCCAGAACCGCAGGCTTCGGGGGAGAGTTGTGACGATAATCTCCTTCAAGAGATTGAGCCTGCTCTTCCCTCCAAAATTACGTCTTCACAATTATATAAAAAGACTATGGAAGAAATGTCCAACAACGACAACAACACCAGCACCAGCAAGGCTTGCCAGGGTGAGCAGAAACGTATGCAACCAGCCACCTGTTCGAACTCCAACCACCAAACTACCCGTTGATCGCTACGACTCCGCTGATTGGTCGCCGGTCTGGCTGCACCTGCACTCGCCCCCAATACTACCTGATGTCTGGGGCCACCCCAACATCAGTCCTCAGAATGTTCCGTGCTTTCGTAGCCAGCACTCCTCCCAGCTAGACGTTAGCGTGTACTGAGAGAGGTGGTGGCTTTAAGCCAATATTCCAGCACCTCCCACTTAACTTTTGTGTTGCACTTCTTGTTATTTTGCCTTAACGTAACTTTTCATTTTGTCATTTAAGTATTCTTATTATTTTGATTCATTGATTTTATTATAAGAATTTGTTTGTGCATTATTTTCATGTTTTGATTTATTTAACGTAATTAAAATTTCATTGTTAAAGTTTACTTGTGTTTTGTGTGTCTTCTCCTTACCTTACCACAGACGAAGTTCCAGTTTTCTATTTTTTTTTTATAACTATGTGACGAGGCCATACCCCTAGCCTTAAACAGCCGAACACCAACGCGTTACCGTCACAATATATATACACGGGTATGAATAGCCCGTAACCTGGGGAGCATGATGACAACGACGTCTAATAAGTGACGCTACGTGATTGATTGATGAAGATTAAGCCACCCAAAAGGTGGCACGGGCATGAATAGCCCGTAAGTGGTGGCCCTTTTGAGCTATTACCAGTATCAATAGATGATACTGGAGATCTGTGGAGGTGCGACTGCACCCTGCGTGACGGGAGATGTCTCCCGCAGACGCTACGTGAGGCGCTCTGCCAGATATATAAACGCAAGCTCCTAGAATCTTGTTCTTACGGGCTATTCATGCCCGTGCCACCTCTTGGGTGGCATAATCTTTATCAATCATCGATCGAATCTTGTTCAGAACTTTGTTTACAGTACCTTGAGAAAGGATGTAGGTTACAGCCGAAAATGTGGAGCACATTGGAAAGCTAGAGCACAGAGTTGACTAGAGCGCGTCTGGGAACACCCAAGACATAAGTTCGAACCCTCATCAAGGTTCCTGTGGATTTGTTCATTGATATATCACGTTAATGTGATTTCTGTGTGAATTATTATTATTATTATTATTATTATTATTATTATTATTACACAGAGTAAACACATTAACGTGAATGTATCAATGAGAAAATCCGTAGGAGCCGTGATGAGGGTTCGAACCAATGCGGTGGGTGTTCCCAGGCACACGCCTCAGACAATCAGGCCATGACATACCCACCGCATAGGTTCGAATCCTCGTCACGGCTCCTATGGATTTTTTTCATTATTATTATTATTGCACAATGAAATCACATTAACGTGTTGTATCAATGAGAAAATTTGTGCTTGGGAGTACCAAATGTGCGGGTTCGAATTCTCTTCAGGGCCCCTACTGATTTTCTCATTATTACCACCATATATCATTTCCTCACCATATACAATGTTCTCAAATTAATTGATATGGCAGATAAAGACAGTTCACTTAACACGAGGGCACACGCACTAGGGGACACAGGTGGAAATTGAGAACCCAAATGAGCCACAGAGACATTATAAAGAACTTTTCAGTGTCAGAGTAGTTAATAAATGGAATGCATTAGGCAGTGATGTGGTGGAGGCTGACTCCATACACAGTTTCAAATGTAATTATGACAAGAGCCCAATAGGCTCAGGAACCTGTACGCCAGTTGATTGACAGTTGAGAGGAGGGACTAAAGAGCCGAAGCTCAACACACGCAAGCACAACTAGGTGAGTACACACATCTCGCTAACTTTTACTCCTCTGCCTTTGGCCCATTATTTAGAGCGACATCTGTCCGATGAAGACAGCAACTATTCTTCCTACAGTTCTTCTAAAAGCTTTTGTTTGTGTGTAGTCAACCAGATGTACTAACCTTCATGTGCTTGCAGAGTCGAGCGTCAGCTCTTACGCTCTGCCTTACGAGCATTTTAGTTTTATATAAATGACTTTGTTCACTGCTTTCTCATGCTGTTTCTCCTTTACACATATTTCATCTCTGTCTACTTGGGCAATTTCCCTTAGAATCTTCTACGTCGTTTTCTGTTCTCTGATGTGTTTCCTTCAAGTATGGTGCAATTCCCTCAGTCAGTACTTCTTCATAGTTTAGTCCCGTTAATTCTGGAACGACATTATTTACCCCAAGAATATTTACGTTATTATACAGAAATAGTTCGATTTATAATTTAAGCAATAAAACTGTCAAGTATTTCTCTCCATTACTAACTTTTAATAGTAAAGAAAGCTTATATATGACTAGATGAAAACATAATAATAATAATAATAATAATAATAATAATAATAATAATAATAATAATAAAGCAGACGAGGAGTCACAATAACGTGACTGAAGTATATTGACCAAACCACACACTAGAAAATGAAGGGACGACGACGTTTCGGTCCGTCTTGGACCATTCTCAAGTCGATTGTACGACTACTAATAAATAATAATGACACAGGTTAGGTCAAAAAATGTTTACTAAAATAAAGTTAATGTAACGAATATTCAAGCTATGAACTTAAACTGGTGGTACACATTCTTCAGACAACTAACTTCCTCCTCATATTATCGTGATTTGTATTACTGTAACCTTCATATTTACCCTGCTATCACCAACGTGTGTGTGTGTGTGTGTGTGTGTGTGTGTGTGTGTGTGTGTGTGTGTGTGTGTACTCAATTGTGCTGGCGGGGGTTCGGCTTTGGCTCTTTGGTCCCGACGTATGTGTGTATTTACTATTTGTGTCTGCAGAATCGAGCTATTAGCTCTTGGACCCCACCTTCCTATTCAATCTATTATACTTTTATTATACCTACTATATATATTTCTAACACACGCGCACGCACGCACACACACATGCACGCATGCACGCACGCATGCACGCACACGCACACACAAACACACACACACACACACACACACACACACACACACACACACACACACACACACACACACACACACACACACACACACACACACACACACATACACACACACACATACACACACACACACATTGGGGGCCTGGTAGCCTGGTGGATAGCGCGCAGGACTCGTAATTCTGTGGCGCGGGTTCGATTTCAGATGCGGGTGATTCCCGCACCAGGCAGAAACAAATGGGCAAAAGTTTCTTTCACCCTGAATGCCCCTGTTACCTAGCAGTAAATAGGTACCTGGGAGTTAGTCAGCTGTCACGGGCTGCTTCCTGGTGTGTGTGTGTGTGTGTGTGGCGTGGAGAAAAAAAAAGTAGTTTGTAAACAGTTGATTGACAGTTGAGAGGCGGGCCGAAAGAGCAAAGCTCAACCCCCGCAAACACAACTAGGTGAATACAACTAGGCGAATACACACACACACACACACACACACACACACATATCCCCAGGAAGCAGCCCGCAGCAGCTGTCTAACTCCCAGGTGCCTATTTACTGCTAGGTGAACAGGGCATCATGACTGAAAAACGGGGCCCAGGAGTAAAAAAATCACCCATCAAGCACGTGTAGGCAAGGGACACTGACCTAGTACCCATTCCTCTGCATGCGCTAGTCAACATGCCTCAGTTCTCCACCGACCAATTCTGATGGTGCAGCGTCAGAAACTCGAACTCATCAATATTCACCATGATATTATGACCTCACAGTGAAGGTGAGTTCAGGTGAGTGAGTGAAGGTGAGCCCGGCACAGAGTTCCTATAAGAGTGACAAGGAGAGGGGAAGCTGGCATAATCCAACTTGTATGCATGTGGTACGTAATCAAGCTTCTTTAGATTTGCAGCACGAGTAGAAGCAGAAGCATTAGATTAGAAGCACATAGGGTGCTTCGTGGGGCTTTCACGCCGCTGCCACAACCAGGTCGTCGGCGAACGCCAGCGCTGATACCTTTTCGCCGCCCAGACCGACCCCTAGCCCCAAGTCCTTAGCCCTAGTAATTGCCTCATCAATTATTAGGTTGAAGAGAAATGGAGACAGGGGGTCACCCTGTTTCACCCCCCTAGTGATCAGGATGTCCTTCGACTTCTCTCCTTGGCTGGTTATTATGGTTGAGGACCTGTCATAGCCCGACATTATATATGTCCTTAAAGGCTTCGGAATACCTTTTTGTGAAGTAGGGAATGTGAAGTAGGGAATTCGTCGACTTAAACATTGATATGGGAAATATCATGGGTAAGCAGTCCCAGTGATCATTTCAATCATCAGCGTAGCGAGACTGATGAGTATCTGATTGTGAACACTGCGATAATCTCCTGGTGTGAGGTGCTTCTAGTTTTTCAGTTTGGTTCATTAATTATGCACCCCTATACCCAACCTGTGGGCGGTAGTGGAAAGGTTACAGTCGCCTCTGTAACCTCTGTGTAACTGGTCACACTTCCCACGCGTCAGCATGACACAATCTTGTTAACATATCTTCACTTTCCGGCTGCATCTGTGGACAAGATTACTCCAAAAGCTGAGGCCTTGTAACAGAACAATTTATTCTTCCAGAAATGTTCAGTTGCTTGTTCCTCTGCGACGTGTGTGCCCAGATAACCGCAGCTCCCTCAGATCTTTATCTGTGGACAAGATTAGTTCTCTCAGATGTTTATAACAGTGTAAGTGGCGACACTGGTGCTGAATATATATATATGTATATATATATATATATATATATATATATATATATATATATATATATATATATATATATATATATATATATACATATATATATATATATATATATATATATATATATATATATATATATATATATATATATATATATATCTTTCTCTCCCTCTCTCTCTCCCTCTCCCTCTCTCTCTCTCTCTCCCTCTCTCTCTCCCTCTCTCTCTCCCTCTCCCTCTACGGCGGCCATTGTGGGTGAGTGATGTATTAATCCCACACAGACTTGACACACGCCGAGGACGCACTGGATTAATTCCTGGAAACATACATGTGGACACTGTGGATGAGTATTCACCTACGTATACTCACTTTAAAGAGCTTTCAAGGCGAGCTTTAGCTTCCGAGCTTTAGTTGCCGGTCACACGAGTTTCAGTTAACTCATCTTCTAACCCATTCTCTCATCATGAAAACCATTTTAGTTGGGTTAATTTGCTTCTTCACTTTTACAGCATAGATTTGCAGCAAACCTCTGGATTTTCCGTAGTTTACTGTGTTGTTTTACGTGAGTTTTCCACACTGGAAAAAGCTGTATGAGGGTTGTTACCAGTAAGTAACAGAACTAATCCGAGTATTTTCACTGCAACGTTTTCAATTCCTCTCATTTATATCTCGTATCACCTTTTCATCTCCCTTATAGGCCTGGGGGGTAGATGTATTTTCATAATACACTACAATGACTTCCCTTGGAGCCGATTGTTCTCACCTGGGGGAGGGTAATCCTATGAGAATCCTACGATTATTCTTCCCCAGGGGGAGGATTATAGCAGTTAACAGCATTTCATACACTTGGCATATCGGGGGACTGAACTCTAACCATGTGCGAAAATAGCGAAGTTTCACCTTCAACTAAACAAAGAAGCGGAATATAGGAAGTGGAAGAGGAGGGTGAGAAGCAAGAGAGAGATAATAAATCAGGATGAAAGGAGTGCGAAGAGGCCGGGAGAGGCGATACTCAGGGTGATGGAGAGGCCGTAGTCAGGCAACACCACCCGGAGCATCAAGAGAACACTGAGGCAATGGCCAGGGAAGGAGGGAGGGGAGAAGGGAAATGGAAGGAGAGAAGAAGAGATGGAAAGAAAGACAAAGAGATTGAAGGCGAAAACGCAAAGGAATGTAAACAGATACAAGATGATGGGATATTGGAGACGGTGGAGGTTGAGAATAAAAAGACAGGAGAGGAGAGAGAGAATGTGTGTGTGTGTATGTGTGTATAGGTGTATTTATTATTTTCATCTGCAGGATCGAGTTATCGGCTCTTGGATTCGGCCATTCTAACCGTCGGTTGTCTAATGTACTTACTATCTGCCTATTTTTCTTCTATCATATCTTCTATATATTTCTCTCTCTCTCTCAAATATACATTTGTGTGTTTGTTAGTGTAAGTGCTGGTGGCGCAGTGGTAACACAATCGCCCCGCACCAAGCGAGCGATTTGGTCTGGGTTCGTGTCCTGGCCACGGAAGATTGACTTGGCACCAATCCTTATCTGTTCGCCTCTGTTCACCCAGCGGTAATTGGATGCCTGGCTGTTAACCGATTGGCGAGTAATGTGTCAGAGAAAACTAGTAGGATAAAGCTGACTGATAAGAGATAACTCAAATCTTTGTAGCAGGAGTGAGAGGTCATCTGTTTCTGTACCCACATGTGTAAAAAAAAAAGTAGAGTTGTATTAAAATGTAGCAAGTGACCATGAATCGAAGGAATAGACAAAGAACGAAAAATTATAGAATAACATGGAAGCAGGGATTAAGAAGAAAGCAAGGAATAAGAAAATGACAGCAAGAGAGAGATAATGGAGTATCGCAGAAAGTGCACGCAGAAGACAGAAAGACGATTTGAAAGGAGGATAATAAAGTAACGGAGAAAGATTGAGGAAAAGGAAGAGAAGAGACGACGAGCAATAAGGAAAGATATAACACCCTGAAAATGCTGACGATAAAATGGAAATTGATGATATTTTTTTCGGTGACGATAGTAGAGGGAAAATGACACG
>NC_091193.1:16752528-16762528 GCF_040958095.1 Procambarus clarkii
GAAAGCCGTCAATTTAAAGTGTCCTCTCCTAACTTACCAGAGGACCCAAAACAGAAAACGGGACATTATGTCTCTTCGCGTGCTGCTTCCAATTTCTAGTACGACAGTTTTTGGCCTTATGTAACGCATACGAGCGAAAAGCGACGTTCTTTGTAGGACGACAGGTTGAACAATCCCCTTGAACATCACAGTTACGACTATAATGACACAGAGATGACCAAAATAATGTGAGGAATTGCATGAACAAATCCACAAGGGCCGTGACGAGGATTCGAACCTGCGTCCGGGAGCATCCCAGACACTGCCTTAATCGACTGAGCTACGACAGGGTTAAAAGGGTTGAAACCGAAGTTCTGCTGAACTTACTGGATCCCGTAGCCTCTCCGAGGCACAAACCAGGTTTTTACACAATCCCCCCCCCCCCTGTGAGGAATTACATTCTCCACGGAGAGGAAACTTACCAATAACAACGAACCATAAGTACAACTTATAGAAGCTGCGTTCGTTCTTGTTTTCAACAGCAGATATTGCAACTGGAAAGGTGGCAGCCTGAAGCTGAAGCTCTGGTTTGCATGCTCTCTTAGGTACGTACTATCATACCACTATCGTCACCATCACCACAACTCCTTTCATCACCATTAATTTTACCACCATCGTCAATATCTGCTTCGTCGCCTTTATGGCTTCCATCACTATTTTTCCTCCATCATCACAACGGCCATCAGCACCGCCACCTCAAGTATCATTATTACTGCATCCATCATCACCACTATCTCCTCCCCACCACCCCCACCACCACCACCACCACCACCATCACCACTATCTCCTTCCCACCACCCCCTCCACCCCCACCCCCCCCCCCCCCACCACCATCGCAACTACCTCCACCCCCACCACGACCATCACCAATACCACCCAACTACCACCACTACTGTCACCACTATCACTACCATCATCACCACCTGCATCTTTCTCAGTCATCATAAGCGAGACTCCTGGCCTTTACACGTTGCTCAGTGAGTTTTGAGCTTGAAAGAAAAGTTCAAGGTAATGTTTCCACCAAATAGTTCAGACAATGAGAACAGAAGAACAACTCCCGAGTCTTTCCAGTTTATTGGAAGAGTGAAAAATTATGTCTATAACTGAGGTGACGTTAATTTACTTATGATTATAATTATAAAAATGGATAAGCAGTTGAAAAATAATATCTGAACAACATTTATTCAGATTCATTAGACAAAAATGGATATGTTCGAATGTAAAATTTATCTGGCTGTGATTTTTGTTTTATATACTAGCCTACGCGTGTGGCATAGTGGACTTAGATATAGTACTACATATGTGTCCTGACATACAGACCTACACATGTGGCATGTGTAGAACTATGGCAACCATAAGATCAGCTTTACATATTGGAAGCAACATTGAGTTTAATCAATGCTGGCGTGTACATGGCAAGCCTATTAATATCTTAGCCAAGACAAAATGTAAATTGTATGAAGACTCGACAATTTTTGTCAAAAGTTAGTGTATTTTTTTATAGACGTTCTCGTTTACCTTTCATGGAACTTAATTTGCTGGTTTTTTCTTCATATTAATACATCTCAAAGCTAACGAATATTTTCACAGAAGTTAAAGTAAACTGCATCGTAAAATTTAATATGCACTCTCACAGAACTTAAACACGAATTTTACTGATAATAAATATTATTTTCCTCCAGACTTTCACGTACATTTTCCACTCAAGTCATCACATTCCCAACATACACAACAGCGCACACTTACAACAAAAAAATGAATAAAAACACATTTCGGATGGATTGAAAATACCAATAGTGAAACATTGAACCAAAGCCGGCATGGTTGTGTAGGGCAGAAGCCAAGAATTAGAAGAAGGAAGAAAGATTATATATAATTAGATAGATCAGCGTGTTGTGTTGGTGAAGTGTGTGCTGACGGTATGTTGATGTATGGTTGTTGTGGTTATAGATTAAAAGCTGCAGGGAACAAAAAGTTCCAAGTAGCACAGGCTATGGTAAGCCCGTAGTGGAGTTACCTGGCACAGGAGTGAGGCTGTAGCGGTGTATGGATTGGCAGGGGGGTATATAGGTGTGGGGGAGGATGTGTAGGTGTTGGGGAAGGGCTAGGGCTGTGTAAGATTGGATGGCGAAGTTTGGGGAAGTATAGGGATGACTGAACTGGTAATATTAGGAGAGAGGAGTGTGTGTGTGCGTGTGTGCGTGTGTGTGTGTGCGTGTGTGCGTGTGTGTGTGTGTGTGTGTGTGTGTGTGTGCGCGAGTGTATGTGTGTGTGTGTGTGTGTGTGTGTGTGTGTGTGTGTGTGTGTGTGTGTGTGTGTGTGTGTGTGTGTGTGTGTGTGTGTGTGTGCGAGTGTGTGTGTGCGAGTGTGTGTGTGCGAGTGTGTGTGTGCGAGTGTGTGTGTGCGAGTGTGTGTGTGCGAGTGTGTGTGTGCGAGTGTGTGTGCGAGTGTGTGTGTGTGTGTGTGTGTGTGTGTGTGTGTGTGTGTGTGTGTGTGTGTGTGTGTGTGTGTGTGTGTGTGTGTGTGTGTGTGTGTGTGTGTGTGTGTGTGTGTGTGTGCGCGTGTGTGTGTGCGTGTGTATATTTACTATTTGTGTCTGCAGAATCGAGCTGTTAGCTTTTGGACCCCGCCTTTCTACCCAATCTATTTTCTTCTGTTATATCTGCTACATATACATTTCTCTCTAACACACGCTCATTTACACACACACACACACATCTCCAGAAAGCAGCCCATAGCAGGTGTCTTAACTCCCAGGTGCCCACCTACTGCTAGATGAACAGGTAAATCAGGGTAAAAGAAACTCCGCCCACCTGCTTCCGTCCCCGCTGGGAATCGACCTACCTGCCAGAGGGTGGCAGGGAAAAAAGCTCCCAGACTTGCCAGCCTGAAAACAGGAGGGAAAGCTTCCACACCTACCCGCCTGTATGTGGGCGGGTAGGTGTGGAAATCTCAAATCTGTCTGGCAACGTGAGAGGAAGCTTCCATACTTCGTTAGTGGGTAAGTGGGATAGCTAGTTTTTCAGACCTACTTTCCTGGAAGTGAGATGGGTATGATTGCAAGCCTGCCTGCCTGTGGGAGGGTTAAGCTGGCAGACTTGCTTGCTTGAAATTGGGAGGAATAGCTTCTGGACCTATCTGCCTGGTGGTGGCGTGAGTGGAATGTTGGGGATTAGTTGAGAGTGAGATTAGTTTTTCCTTTTTTGGCATCCATAATTGGTTGGAAATAAATGAGCTCGAAAGCCACTGGGAATGGAGGACAGAATATGACTGAAAAAACGTCAGTTGCAATATGGAGCGCATTAGACTACGGTGATAGAGAATAAGATGACGCGAGTAAAACTTTCAGTGCAATAACAACAAATGTTTGCTGGAGAGAAACGCAAAATCTTAAATTCAAATAAATATGAAAGCATAAGCAGTTAATTAATGAAATAAATACTCCAATATAATAACATTTTGATGTATGACCCCTGAGACAATATGGAATCGTGAACGTCATACAATTATTTACAAATGAGGAATGTGAAAGAGACAAAGGAAACTGTTCGCTGGTGCCACCACAAGAGGGAGCTGGCAATGGCCCGCATCAGGAGAACGACTGAGGGTGTGAGCAGGAAATGGCTTTTATGGCACTGCCACTGTGGTATAATTAGGCGATTGCATTACCATGAATATGCATTGGGACATGAAAACGTACAAAGGTAAATTCCCATCACATGTTCCCTATCACCGGACGTGCTCGTTCCTAGTCCCCGTCCCCCCATTCGCCAGAGGTGCTCTTTCCTAGCCCCCCATTCACAAGAGGTGCTCTTTCCTAGCCCCCCATTCACAAGAGGTGCTCTTTCCTAGCCCCCCATTCACAAGAGGTGCTCTTTCCTAGCCCCCATTCGCCAGAGGTGCTCGTCCCTTTTTTTATCAAATCTATCTAATTTAAAACTGATATATTTGTATTATATTTTGTGGTATTCCCCAGATGTCTCCCGACACCCATTCCTCTCCCTCTCCCCTTTTTCCCCAGTTTCCCCTTTGCCCCCTTCCCTCGCTCCCTCCTCCGCTCAGTAATCAATCCCTTTTGCAGTAACCCTACATTCCTTCCCCCTCCACATTAATCTTTACATTTTCTTGCTTCGTTTTCTACATTTTATATATATTCTCACTCTTTCCCCGCCACGATTTCTTTCTCCCTAATTCCTAAATCTCCCACGTTTCGTCTCTCCCAAATTCCTCTTCTCAAAACAGCATCTCCTAAATTTCTCACTCCCGCTGCTCTCCCTACCAGCTATGACAGGGGGGGAAAACAAAGATATGTTCATTGTATTTCGTATACACACCCCTCAAATTTGCTCTAACTTGGATGACGAGATAATTGTTCTTTCTCGTGGCTACCCACATTATCAGTTTTGTTTCCGCTTTTATTTCCATCAAGGTGATGGGACGGTTATCAACCTTTGCTTAGTGTATCCAGCTCGTCCAGGCCGCCGCTCGTGAGTAACGCTGATGAGAGTATTGTACACTGCTGGGAGACGTGGGATGACCTTGTAAATTCTTATGTGAATGTCAGTCTTCCTCTGTATGGCCTGGGTTAACGTCGCGTTTAGTTTGGAGGTGGAACAGAATCGATATGTCGCCGATCGTGTGAGGATATAGTGATCTGGGGGGGTGGGTGGGTGGGTGTGGGTGTGTGTGTGTTGTGTGTGTGTGTTGTGTGTGTGTTGTGTGTGTGTGTGTGCGCGCGCGTGTGCGCGCGCGCGTGTAACCTGTCCCCTTGAATAGTACATCGCATTTTGACGTATAAATCCCCTAACGTCAGACAATGAACTAATAATTATGGCAGCTCGCAAATTTGACGTGATGTCCCGTTTTCTATTCGTTGGTCCTCGATTAGGTTAGGTTCGGACAATTTAGTACATCATTTGCGTCTCAAGTTTCCATCTATGATCTCTTGCTCTGCTTTTCCTACCTGTTAATAATGCTGCCCTTTCTACCTTGTTAATTTCCCTTAGAATGTTATTATTTGATATCATATCCTCCTATCTTTCATTTCCTCCAGTGTGTTAACGTTCTGTTGTCACCTCTTAGTATTTCCTCTTAGCCCAATCCCTTCAGCTCAGGAACTCGTTTCGTTGAATATTTTTGGACCTTTTCTAGTTTCTCCTTGTCTTTTCTCAGGAAAGGTTCCCATGCTGGGGGATGCATATTCAATTATGGGTCTCACTTTCCTTGCATATAGGGTCCGAAAAGCCCCTTTGTCGTGAATGTGCATTTGGTATGATTATCAGTTTGATAATATTTGTATTTTCCAGCAACATAGCATTATGAGCATTATACTGTGGTGAGCATTATACGATGAGCATTATACTGTGGCTATGGTGGTGGTCTTATGGTGATCTATAAAAAATGTAGATATTAGTTTGAATGTCTTTTTGGGAGACCATTATTTTATCGAGTTGCAGTGGTGGTAGAGTACTCGTGCCTCGTGGGGTAAGGGACCCACGTCTCTGGGGACTGGTGACAGCGACACAATGCTTACCACCATATACTAAACCAAGTGTCCAGACCATGGAGCGCTCAGCCACCACCGCCGGGTATTGATCCTCGCTCTTCATGGTAGGATTATCTGCCTGTAACTCAGCCCTAAGGGTAAGGACGGCATGAAAAAGGATCCATTTCTTTCCTCTGATCTTACACAAATTAAGTTCAGACTTCTCAGGGTCGCGACATTCTTGACCCTTTTTTTCTAACCGAAGGTTAGGTTTGCTGAAGACGTTGGCTTCCATGGGACAGGGATGAGATGGTATTACGATGCTCTCAAGTTATATTGAACGATTTTGCCTAAACCTTATTTATTTTAATGCGATAAATTTGCAAGTGAATATAACAGACTGGATAAGTTTTTGATTTGTGAAATTGTTTAACTAAATGCATCCCAATTCTGCTTGTAGTAAACTGGACTTCATTTTCATTCGCTGGAATTGCAAAGAAAGTCTTGAGGGTATATATATATTGGGACCGAAATTCTAATAAAAACTGCGAAGCACTGTTGTTTGACAATAACAGCGCGGTGAATATATTCCAAAACCTTAGGGACCAGTGCATTGTGTCAATGTTTCTGGCTGGATGTTTATATGCTTTTTTTTGGTTGTGCATTGTATTTGTCGCACGTTTTTACTGTTTGTGTTTTTGCAGATATATGGTCTTGGGAAATCCGTTGCCGTTGTGGCGTTACTGTTCCTGATGTTGAGGCATTGTTCACCCGGCAAATCCCGTGAAAGCTAGAGAAGTGCTTTCCTGACACCCACCACTGGCTGAACAATGTATTTTTTTCAGGATTAATATTTGTTTAAACTTGGTGGCTTTTTTCAGAATTGAGAGCACTTAGGGGCATTTGATGCCTGCTGCCTGATGGGGCCTCTGGGCTCTTGGTGGTGGTAAAATTCCCGAAACTTGCTGCAATGATTAATTAAAATATATTTCTGAGGTTCAGCGTATCATCAAATGTAGTCAAAAGCCTTAATAATTGTATGTAGTGTGTATATATATATCCTATCCTATATCCTATGAGTATGAGATCTTCTTGGGGCCCGGAGACACTTCAACGTTACACGACCAAAGACCACAATCACTCCAAACATCTACCACTTACAGGCTATTCATGTCCGTGCCATCTCTTGTGGGGGCTTAGTCTTCATCAATCAATCCTCTAGGCGGGAAGATATGATTGGTCCTGGGGAGTAGCGTGAGGCTATGATTGGTCCTGGGGAGTAGCGTGAGGCTATGATTGGTCCTGGGGAGTAACGTGAGGCTATGATTGGTCCTGGGGAGTAGCGTGAGGCTATGATTGGTCCTGGGGAGTAACGTCAGGCTATGATTGGTCCTGGGGAGTAGTGTGAGGCTATGATTGGTCCTGGGGAGTAACGTCAGGCTATGATTGGTCCTGGGGAGTAGCGTGAGGCTATTATTGATCCTTGAAACGAAGGAAATTACTTGTCCTGAGTGTAACGGGAGAATAGGAATGGTTCTGGGCGTATACCAAAATATGTGATTGGTCCAACAAGAACAGGAAAGGAACACTGTCACCTGGCATTGCTCTCCTGCCGTTAAAAATAGTGAATATCTCAGACGGAGACATTTAAATAATTCACTGGATGGAATGGAATGCCACGAGATAAACACCTTCCCCCCCCAAACTCTGTGAAGAAGGGGAGAGGAAGAGGGAAGATGATGAGGGCTGAATGGAGAAATGGTACATTTAAAAATAAAAGAGGGGAGGATGAGAGGAGAAAATAGGAGATAAAAGAGAAGAGAGAGAGAGAGAGAGAGAGATAGGGTGAAGAGATAGAATGTGACAATGGAAGGGGAGGGTTGCCATGGCAGGGGAATGGGCAAACTTCGGTAACAAATCGCTAGAGCATCATAAAGTTTGGCTGATGTATGTTGCAGTCTGTTTGCGTGAGTGCGTGCGTACGTGCGTACGTGTGTGTGTGTGTGTGTGTGTGTGTGTGTGTGTGTGTGTGTGTGTGTGTGTACTCACCTAATTGTACTCACCTAATTGTGCTTGCGGGGGTTGAGCTCTGGCTCTTTGGTCCCGCCTCTCAACCGTCAATCAACTGGTGTACAGATTCCTGAGCCTATTGGGCTCTATCATATCTACATTTGAAACTGTGTATGGAGTCAGCCTCCACCACATCACTTCCTAATGCATTCCATTTACTAACTACTCTGACACTGAAAAAGTTCTTTCTAACGTCTCTGTGGCTCATTTGGGTACTCAGCTTCCACCTGTGTCCCCTTGTTCGCGTCCCACCAGTGTTGAATAGTTCATCCTTGTTTACCCGGTCGATTCCCCTGAGGATTTTGTAGGTTGTGATCATGTCCTCCCTTACTCTTCTGTCTTCCAGTGTCGTGAGGTGCATTTCCCGCAGCCTTTCCTCATAACTCATGCCTCTTAGTTCTGGGACTAGTCTAGTAGCATACCTTTGGACTTTTTCCAGCTTCGTCTTGTGCTTGACAAGGTACGGGCTCCATGCTGGGGCCGCATACTCCAGGATTGGTCTTACATATGTGGTGTACAAGATTCTGAATGATTCCTTACACAGGTTCCTGAACGCCGTTCTGATGTTAGCCAGCCTCGCATATGCCGCAGACGTTATTCTCTTTATGTGGGCTTCAGGAGACAGGTTTGGTGTGATATCAACTCCTAGATCTTTCTCTCTGTCTGTTTCATTAAGTACTTCATCTCCTATTCTGTATCCTGTGCCTGGCCTCCTGTTTCCACTTCCTAGTTTCATTACTTTGCATTTACTCGGGTTGAACTTCAACAGCTATTTGTTGGACCATTCACTCAGTCTATCCAGGTCATCTTGTAGCCTCCTACTATCATCCTCTGTTTCAATCCTCCTCATAATTTTTGCATCGTCGGCAAACATTGAGAGGAACGAATCTATACCCTCTGGGAGATCATTTACATATACCAGAAACAGTATAGGTCCAAGGACTGACCCCTGCGGGACTCCACTTGTGACGTCTCGCCAATCTGAGACCTCACCCCTCACACAGACTCGTTGTCTCCTGTTGCTTAGGTATTCCTCTATCCACCGGAGTACCTTCCCTCTCACTCCAGCCTGCATCTCCAACTTTCGCACTAGCCTCTTGTGTGGCACTGTATCAAAGGCTTTCTGACAATCCAAAAATATGCAGTCTGCCCACCCTTCTCTTTCTTGCCTTATTTTTGTTGCCTGGTCGTAGAATTCAAGTAACCCTGTGAGGCAGGACCTGCCATCCCTGAACCCATGTTGATGCTGTGTTACAAAGTTCCTTCGCTCCAGATGCTCCACTAGTTTTTTTCGCACAATCTTCTCCATCAGCTTGCATGGTATGCAGGTTAGGGACACTGGCCTGTAGTTCAGTGCCTCCTGTCTATCCCCTTTCTTGTATATCGGGACTACGTTAGCTGCTTTCCAAATATCTGGCAGTTCCCCTGTTGCCAGTGATTTGTTATACACTATGGAGAGTGGTAGGCTCAGTTCTCTTGCTCCTTCCTTTAGAACCCAAGGGGAGATTCCATCTGGGCCTATAGCCTTTGTCACGTCCAACTCTAGTAAACACTTCCTTACTTCCCCACTGGTAATCTCAAACTCTTCCAGTGGTTCCTGGTTAGCTATTCCCTCACTTACCTCTGGAATTTCTCCTTGTTCTAAGGTGAAGACCTCCTGGAATTTCTTATTCAATTCCTCACACACTTCCTTGTCATTTGTAGTGAATCCTTCCGCCCCTATCCTTAATCTCATAACCTGTTCCTTTACTGTTGTTTTTCTCCTAATGTGGCTATGCAACAATTTAGGCTGAGTCTTTGCCTTGCTTGCGATGTCATTTTCGTATTGTCTTTCTGCCTCTCTTCTCATCCTGACATATTCATTCCTGGCATTCTGGTATCTTTCTCTGCTCTCCAGTGTCCTGTTATTCCTATAGTTTCTCCATGCCCTTTTACTTTGCTGCTTAGCTAGCCTACATCTTTGATTAAACCATGGGTTTCTCATCTTCATTTCTCTGTTTTCCTTTTGGACTGGGACAAACTTGTTCGCTGCGTCCTTGCACTTCTGCGTGATGTAATCCATCATATCTTGGGCCGTCTTTCCCCTGAGCTCTGTTTCCCATGCTATATCTGTTAGGAATTTTCTTATCCCCTCATAGTTTCCCTTTCGGTATGCTAACCTTTTGGTTTCGGTATCCCTCCTCGAGTTCAATAACCCTTCTTCAATCAAGTACTCAAACACCAGTACACTGTGGTCGCTCATTCCTACTGGGTCCTCAAAACCGATTTCTCTTATGTCGGAGTCGTTCAGAGTGAAGACTAGGTCGAGTCTCGCTGGTTCGTCATTGCCTCTCATCCTTGTGGGTTCTCCGACATGCTGGGTTAAAAAGTTGCTTGTCACCACCTCCAATAGTTTGGCTCTCCACG